>NW_015160936.1:106595-154491 GCF_001447785.1 Gekko japonicus
TTACAAAAACAGTCCATTTATCTCTCACTCACGTTCATTGTTGGTCACTTCTGACCTCGCTCTCTTCCATCGCTATTCCGCTTGATCTCCTGCGCTTGTCCCGGTCAATATGGCTTACACCCATAGGGCACCCATCGGCTGGACCATCAGGGCAGAGGGAAGCCTCTATTCCACGGCTTCAAGCTGTCGAAGAGGCTAACCCTCAAAAGCCTTCTGGCTTGGAACCCACTGCAAGGGTTCCGTGGGAGTGCCACTTGAGGTGGCACCCCTCCAAGCCGAAGGTGTGCTAGTCGCCTCCTCGAGCTTCGTGGAGAGTGACCACCATCGCCGATCCACCCACCGGAAGCCAGCAGCATACCTTTTTCATTGCATCATGCTGTTGTCTGATAGCAAGCACAGCAGTTTTTGTCCCCCCGCCCCCCAGTGCAATGCAAGATCCACAAATGTTCTTCCTACCTCATTGTTCTGAAACTTACATCCACCCACCCTATAATGCATAACCACAATTAATCCTTTTAAAGTTCATTATTTTTTAGAATCGTTACTATGGCCTCTCCCTCAGGTTCCATTAAAAGCTAAATACATGTTCAGAAATTAAGCAAAGATTCTTTTTCGGGGGGGTGGATCATCATGTCACAGCTGACTTATGGTGACCCTGCAGGTTTTTCAAAGCATAAGAACATAAGAACATAAGAGACGCCAATGTTGGATCAGGCCAAAGGCCCATCCAGTCCAACACTCTGTGTCACACAGTGGCCAGAAATACCAGTGCCATCAGGAGGTCCAGCAGTGGGGCCAGGACATTAGAAGCCCTCCCACTGTTGACCCCCTCCCAAGCACCAAGAAGACAGAGCATCACTTGCCCCAGAGCCCCTAGCTATACCTTGTGGCTAATAGCCACTGATGGACCTCTGCTCCATATGCTTATCTAATTCCCTCTTGAAGCCGTCCATGCTTGTAGCACCCACCACTTCCTGTGTGCGAGAGACATTCAGAGATGAATTGCCATTGCCTGCCTCTGTGTTGAGCCCTGGTATTCCTTGATGATCTCCCATCCAAATACTGACCAGGGACAACTCTGCTCAGCTTCTGATGAGATTGGGCTAGCCTGGGCGCACAAAGATTCTAGGGATGAAGAAAACATCTCTGTTGGAATGCTGCATCTTTTTATACTTGCATAACGTTTGAACTGTAGACTTGCAGCTGCTTAGAATGGCCTTGTTTCATAATAGCTGACTGTGTTTATAATTAGGGTAAGAATGAGCTAAAAAGGCAGTAGGAATGCCAAAAGCGGAATTGCAATTGATTCTCTTTGGAACCTCTGTATGGGACTTGTTACATCTAAGCACTGACTGGTACCTTTATGCAATGGTACCCTGAGGCAACACTAAAAGACAGTGTATTGAAAGAATTCATGCATTGTCTGCTGGTCTTGCCAAACCTTGTAAATGAGGCTTTTACTTAATCAGGACCACCAGTATTTGCTCTACAATACGTTAATTGCATTTGCTGAATTTCTGGCAAGCAAAGACATGAAACGTTTTGCTTTGCATCTTCAGACTCCACGTTGCAAAATATACTGCTGCCAAAAAAAAAAAAAATTTTGTTCTTGAAGAAACTTTGGCTGACCTAGATGTAAGACACACAAGCACAAGTAATTTCTTGTAATTGGCAGCCCTTGCACTGCTGCTAACATGCCTGGATAAAGAGTGGAGTCGCCAAATCACTCAACTCATTGAAGTTATTTTGCAAACAACTGGTAAGGATGCTTTCAAAAGCTGTTCAATGGGGATTCTGAACCCTGTGTGTATGGGGTTCTTTCACAAATCTGAGTCCTACGTACCTCTTCAGATGGGATGACTGCTGAAGTCACTACATGATGGAAGAAAAGTGGTCATGTGGCAATAAAAAAAACCCCTCCTGTAATGTGTGTTTGGCTTTGATCTGCAGTGAGTAGAACACTCATATTAACTAATACAGATCCTTTAATACATTGATCTGTCAGGGTGGCTATAGAATTTTGTTTTCTTAAAGAGGAATTATGTAGAACAAAAACCTGGGAAAATGGTATTTGCTGTGAGTGATACAGTGCTCTAATCACAAATGAAAATAATTGAATTCAGAAGATAGACTTCTGTTCAGTATGCTTCCTAAACTTATTTCCAAATTTTGTATTATAATTAAGGCAAGCAAAGACATGAAACGTTTTGCTTCGCATCTTCAGACTCCACGTTGCAAAATAGACTGCTGCCAAAAAATATATATTTTTGTTGTTGTTGAAGAAACCTTGGCTGACCTAGATGTAAGACACACAAGCACAAGTAATTTCTTGTAATTGGCAGCCCTTGCACTGCTGCTAACATGCCTGGATAAAGAGTGGAGTCGCCAAATCACTCAACTCATTGAAGTTATTTTGCAAACAACTGGTAAGGATGCTTTCAAAAGCTGTTCAATGGGGATTCTGAACCCTGTGTGTATGGGGTTCTTTCACAAATCTGAGTCCTACGTACCTCTTCAGATGGGATGACTGCTGAAGTTACTACATGATGGAAGAAAAGTGGTCATGTGGCAATAAAAAAAACCCCTCCTGTAATGTGTGTTTGGCTTTGATCTGCAGTGAGTAGAACACTCATATTAACTAATACAGATCCTTTAATACATTGATCTGTCAGGGTGGCTATAGAATTCTGTTTTCTTAAAGAGGAATTATGTAGAACAAAAACCTGGGAAAATGGTATTTGCTGTGAGTGATACAGTGCTCTAATCACAAATGAAAATAATTGAATTCAGAAGATAGACTTCTGTTCAGTACGCTTCCTAAACTTATTTCCAAATTTTGTATTATAATTAAAGGATTACTATTGTTTTGGCTTATCTCTTTTTTTTTTGGTAAGTGTTCTGTCAGACCTGAATAGGCCTACCAAATGCAGAGATGCTTGATGAGTTATAGTTTTCCTCTTGCTTTGTTTTTTGGGGGTTGTGGGTTTGTGAAATCTTAGTCTCTGGCAGATGAATAAGTGTTTGTAACCATCCTAGTGTAAAAAGCTATAAAGTCAGTCATACAGCCAGGGCATACAATACCTACTTTTATTCCTTTCCTTTCATTTATTAGCTTCGGCCCCGGTCACACGGACCGGATATCGTGGGGGGGAGACGTGGCTAATTGCCCCAGCACAGTTTGATCCGCGATTATGCGATCAGACGTGCCGGTGGCAGACCACGGGTCCTTCCCTCGGCGCCGGCGGGTAAACGAGGGACCGGAGGGGAATGCCGTGCGCCGGCGCAATCACACCATGGGAGTCTGGAGGCAGCCCGTGACAAACGTTTACTAGTACCTTGGAGGTACTAGTTTTTTAACTCGCATTGTCGGCGGTAAGCCACGGGTGCGCTCCACTTCCCAGATGTTGGGGTGTGATCGCGCCCGGATAATCCGCCCACCATCCGTGCCTCTCCCGCGGCACTTTGCCGTGTGACCGGGGCCTTCATTGACCAGAGGTCTTAAGCCAAACGTACAAACAGCTACTATAAAATGCATTACATATAATTACAAGATAATTTAGACCAAACATTTTTACAATAAAACTAATAAATATACTCATAAACAATATTGATAGACAACATTTTATAAACTTCCATAAATTCTATAAAATCCCATGATACTATGGAAATTAGTTTTAGAATTTTAAAATTTGTATACATAAAACTACAGCATTTCAAAGCCACTTTAAAAATAGCACACACTATCGAATGATATTTTGCCACCAAGCAAGTAGTTTCAGGGTCTTCATCTGCTAGCAGTATGGTTATCACCCAAGGTTCCATAGGGAGGTGATATCTATGTAAAATGGGAGTAATCCAACAGGATCTGGGGCCACTGGTGGCAAAATAACATAAGATGATTTAAGGTCTCTATTGCACATGATCTACAATTGCACAATCTATTTCAATACTGTTTTTTAGCAAAACGGCCACTTAGCTCTGCAGTTGGAAAAACATTCAACCTAGCAAGCGTGAAGACATATCTAAATCTAGGGGATGTAAGGAAGTTCATATATGAGGGAATTTTCTTAGGTGGCACAATCCCTAAGGCAGAGTTGGAGATACCTGCTTTTATTGTATTTTTGTATTCTCCGTATCTACTGTGGTTTCGAATTTTGCTTCCAACATTTTGAACAATAAAAATATGACAAAAGACATGTCAGTTCCTGAAACTGTCTTCACTTTCATTGTGAGGAAGCTGTTTCTGAATCGCTTTTAGGATCTTCTAGAAATTCTCAACACGGTATTGCAAACTGAAGCCCACTTCTTCAGATACTGGTTCAGATTCTAGAAATGCTGTTTCTTGACGTCTATTTAATTTTAATTTTCAGATCTCCAGCAATGACCTAGCTTCATATATTGTGCAATAGGTGCATGAGAAACATTTATCAAATGTTATCAAACCTTTCATAAGTTTCCCGAAATAAAGAAGCAGTGAGCTTTCTTAAGGAATGCTAATCCCGGGTTCATTCACTGTTGAATGTCTGCTGGTGGCCGTATTTTGAAAAGTCAGAAGCCCAGTTCATCAACCTAGATATTGCTTGCTATTTTGAAATTCAGAAAGCTAATAGCACTATGTTGAATATTTGATGGGGGGAGGGGGAATACATTGCTATGATTTGCACTGGTAATCAGTACAAGCTATGATGAGCTGTGCTGAAATCATGGTACTGAAAGCAAATGAACAGGCATGAATGATGCATTTGACCTCTTCCTCTTGGTTGGATTCCCTGGCTTTACCTTATGACTGGTGTCACGCTGATTAAGATGATATGAACAACCTTGAATGTACTAGGAATCTCTCTGACATCAGATTCCTCAGCAAGGGGTTTGCAGATCTCTACTGAGACATCTGAGGTCTCCATATTTTACTGCACTCCCCACCAAACTTCATAACCCCTATCTTCAGTTCTGGTGACCACTTTTTGTTGAAAGGCTTTCTATACACCAAACTGATATGAAGTCTGTTGTATTTCTAATGAGGTTTGGAGAGGCAGGGTGGGAAGAAGAAAGAACATTACTGATGACTTTATGACACCTTCTAACTGAGATTTAATGAAGTAACTCCTTAATCCTATGACCTATGCGACTTAGGAGTTTATATTTTGGTTAGTCATTAACTTTTTTTTTGTTATCTGCTCAAACAAGGTCCAACACAGCTATTATTTGCAGGACTTTGAGTTGGGAAAATTTATCTATTTTTAGCAGTTTTGCTCTTCTCATGAACAATGTGCCAGTGGGCTTGTGTAATAGAAAACGAGATTAGCACCCAATCACATTTCCCAGAGCATTTCTCAAATGGGCTCAAGAGATCAGTAAAAACAATTCATTGTGCAAGGCTCTCGGTCAGCAGTTTATGTGATGAAAGGTCAGCAATGAGGCCCAGAACTCTACTGCAAGTAAATGGAATTTTTAAAATGTCCTGTTTCCCTAGGATGCTATATAAAGGTTCCAGGCTGGCATATGGCAGCAACATTTTTTCTAGGAATACCCTACCCCAGCCGTTCTTTTCTTTTGTAGCCCCCCCCCTTACTAGTGTTCATTGAGGCTCAGAGTTTTCTCCTGCAGCTGGTGACTCCCAAATGAAGAGTAACACTCATCTCTCCCTTCCTTAAAAAGCAGAAATTTAAAAATCTTAATAGCCCTGATCTTACTCCTGTGGTTTTATGGTTGTCTTTCAAATAAGAGCTACTTCCTACGCCTCTCTTTCCTTGACACCTATCATTTAGTTCCACAGCGACAGTGCTGCCACTGTTCTGACACCTGTCCAGCTACATTTCAGTTTTTGAAATTTATTTTATTTTTATTTATTTGTATCCCACTTTTCTCCCCATTAGGAACCTGAAGCGGCTCACATCATCCTGAAATACTGCAGAGACACTTTTTTGTTGTGAACTTCCATCTGGGTTCTTTGTGGGGTTTTTATTTCATTTACTGTGGGGTTTTATCCAAGTTTCTAAGCTCTCTGCTTGCCAGCCACCCTCTTGAGCCTTGTTGCTTATCTGCCACTCCGAGGACTCTATTTCCTGCAAGTGTCATCCTTATTTTCATTTCCTCTGTTTCCATTCTCCTTTTAAATAATTCTGTTCCCCTTTTGCTTACTCCTACAGCAATCTGGCTCTTTGCTCTATTGTCCATGTCCTATCACAGGCTAAAGTACCACATCTTTGTTAAGGGCTTTCTCCTGCAACATGGTCAGTTCTGGGTTCGATTTGCAATTTCTCTCTCTTCTTTTCAAACTGATGAGCCAACTGCTATTCTCAGTTTGCTTAGCTCTGTGCTGCTTGGTTATGATGTGGTGTGGTCTGAAGCATTTTTTGTGGTGCAGTTGCCACACTGCTTTGGAGCCCTTAATGCTGGAACTGAAGAAATGTCTCCTTGCAGGGCGGAGTTCCCTGAGTCCCGCAATGAGTGATTTGAGGGTGGCCTGAAGGTTATTATAGAGTGCACAGTTGTTTAAGTATCATGATTTGTGGTTGAACTGGCAAATTAGGAAATGGGAATGAATTTGTAAAGATCAAGCCAGTGGTAGTCCAGCATGCTATTTCCATCAGTACCCAGTATCCGCCACTAAAACACCAAGGCTTATTCAGATAGATATTATGGGTGATGAAGTGTGCAAGCACATGAAAGCTTATATCCAGAATTAAACTTTTGTTGGTCTTAAAGATGCCACTGGACTCAAACTTTGTTCTATTGCTTCAGATCAATAGATCAACACACCCCTGAATCAGTCAACAGTAGACCTATTCTTCATACATCTGTTTCTTTTAAACTGACAGGCCAGCAACACATCTTGTGGCAGTGAGTTCCAACCATCACCTTTTGTATGGCCTTACTCTCATTGGTGTTTAACACGTAGGGTTGCCAAGGTCCTCCCAGGTCACTTCCGGGCGACGGGAACATAGGGTTGCCAGATTCAGGTTGGGAAACTCCTGGAGATTTGGGGTGGAGCCTGGAGAGGACACGGACCTCAGTGGAGTCCATCCTCCAAAGAATCTGTTGTCTTCAGGGGAACTGATCTCTGTAGTCTGGAGATAAGATGCAATTCCAGGGGACCTCCAGGCCCCACCTTGAGGCTGGCCTGGCATCCCTACTTAACACGGCTGGAGTGAATAAACCAAAACGCGAATCAGACGGCTTTGCCACGGGCGGGTCTGATTCATCTGGACACCACGCAACCAAGAACCGATCTCGCATCAGGTCCGAAAGACAGGGGGGGAAGCATTCCGAAATGGGTCCCTTTAACCGGCGGCCCCTAGACCCCCCCTCCCCCTCCGCCAATACGAGGAAACGTGTCATCTACGCTGCAGAGAAAGCTCCTCCTCGCGCAGGCAGAGACGCCGCCAGTGGCACGGCCGCGGAGGAGGCGAGCTAGGCCCGGCCCCGCCCCGCGGGAGGGCGGGCAGAAGGGTGAGCTGTTGCCAGCCCCGCCGCCAGCAAGGCCCGGCTCGTGCGCGGGTCAGCCCCAGCCTAGCGGAACGTCACCCCGGAAGAATGGGTGGGCGGTGGTGGTCGTGACTAGGGGCAGGCGGGGGAGGGCAGGAGGCGAGGGAGTGGGGCGGCGCGGCGATCGATGGCTGGAGGGCGCGATGCGGTTGGGGATGCTGGTTCGGGGGGAGCGAGCGGGGTGGGTGGCGGAGAATAGTGAGATCGTGTGTACTCCCCAAGGAACTCCGGGCGGCGTGCGAGGCTCTCCCCGCTGCTGTCTTAACCTCACACGACGCCCCTGGGAGGCTGGCCGGGTGAAGGGACTGGCCCAGCGTCATCTAGTGCGCCTCCCGGCTTCTCCCTTTTCGGATTTGAGCCCTGAGGTGCTCAGGAGAAAGGCAGGAGGGGGGATAAATCTTTTGTCCTCACGGGAACCTGGAGGGAGGGGAGGGGGTGGCGAGCAAGAATGGCTGGGTCGCACCCAGAGAGCTTCGTGCCTTCTGCTTCTTCTCATTCTAGCCTTACCCACCTCACAGGGTTGTTGTGAGGGTAAGATGGTGACTGCCCAGTATCAACCACTGAGCTCTATGGCTTCTGTATCCTCTCATTTCATTTGTGCAGCAGTCTTATGGAGTATATTAGACTGAGGCAGAGACTGACCCAAGGTTATCCGGTTAAGCCTCTTGGCTAAACAGGAATTTGAACCCAGATCTTCCCGAGTCCTGTTAGATATTCTGGGTGTTTTATGCCACAGTGGCTCCACAGTTTATTGGGTGGAAGGAAGGAATGAGGTTGTGGGAATGGTGTGGAAGTTTCTTGAGGGTGGTGTCATACAGACTGGCACTCTTTATTTTTTAAAAAATAGTGGTATGTATATAGCAGCCTGCTATGGATGCAGGTGACCTGTGACTGGTAGGTGGTATTGGGAGGAGAGGTGTTTTTGTAACTAGAGCTGAGGAAATCAGAGATGGCTATGTGTGGGAGAAGTCAGTGTATCTTGTTGTTTAGTTAATTCTTTTCGTTCCCACTTTTCTCCCCAATGGAGGCCCAGAGTGGCTTACATCGTTTTCCTCTCCTCCATTTTATCCTTACACCAACCCTGTGAGGGAGGTTAGGCTGAATGACTGTGAGTGGCCCAAGGTCAAGCAGCAAGCTTCCATGGCAGAGTGGGGAATCGAACCTGAGTCTCCCAGATCCTAGGCTGGCACCTTAACCACCAGCCTGCACTTTCCATTCCAGGTGTACTGTTCAAGAGAGTATCAGTGCTATGTTTAGGGATGGAGCACTAAAAAACTGCCATATTGGGGAGGAGAAGAGCTCTCTCTCTGTGTTGTGGTGGGCAGGGGTTTTACTTTACTGGGCTACAGGGTATCAGTGCCTGTGAGGATACAGAAATAATTGTGTGTGTGTTTTCTTGGGGGGGGGGAACATTAGTATCTAAGGAGTAAGCAGACTGCTTGGAGAGTAAGAAACCAGGAGAAATACTGAGAAGGGGTCACAGTTCCTATAGGGTGGTTCTTAGAGGTTTAGGCACCATGTAGAAACGACCATGAATGAAAATGGCATGTGGATTAGTTGCAAAGTGACCGGTACTCAGAGGATGATGAATAAAGTACTGGGGAAAGGATAACGTTAGGTTAACAATTACAGTGGGTCACTTTTAGATTTGAGGCCAAGTAGCACGTTAGAGACCAGTTACTGGCTAAGAGACAGCCGTGTGCATCACGTTGCATCTCTAGCATCAGTAATGGCCGTAGGCAGCTGTATGCCAATGTGCTGTTTCGTCATGACTGTTTCTGTAGATCCTTCCTTGGGCACAGTGAGCATTATGGAATTAGGAATGGTATTTGGTGTGCTCAATTAACTAAAGCAGTGGGTGGGAAGATGTCGAGATTGTTGGCTGGATGTTGTCAATAAACCCTATACTTAGACAGAAGTTGGACATCGGCCCTCCTACACAGGAATCGATTTTCCATAACATTGCTGATGAATGTGTTTCATTAACATATTCCCTCTATGTTATGCAGGGTTAAATTCTAGCAGGAGAATGCCAGTTTGCAAGAGCTAGGGGTCCTGCCCCATGGTTTCTCCTGTCCTTTCTGAAATAAGCAATCCATTTGCTGCTGCTGAAAATTCACAGACTGTTGGGAATATTTGACTTACACAGCATAGTGATCTGTACAGACATACATTCACAGTATCCTTTCATTTGGAAATTTCTGGAGAGAGATTCCTGAATCGCAGCATACTACAGAGACAAAAATCACACATACACACACACACACCCCGTGAATATGTGAAGTCACCAGTAGTCTGCAGTGGCAAGTCAAAATGTCAGAGGCTGGTTGGTTTAATGACCATGATATAAATAATACAAAACCAAGTCTGAGGTGCAGGTGTGAGCTTCTTAAGAGGGTCTCATCTCAAATAATACAAATGGAATATAGTTTTTCTGTAGCAAATTTAAGATAGCAGAGAACTGACAAAGTAGTTAGGGTTCTGTGGTTGTTAACAGCTCAGATATTATCTTCTTGTTTACATTTTTATGTAACCAAAATGGTTTAATAGTTTCCTGTCAGCTCGTGATGCTAATATAATTTCCAGATAAATACAGATAATAAAGTTCCCACATAAAACAGTGTGTGATTACAGAACTCTGTATTTTATGTGTGTGTTGATTAAAAGGGATGGTGAGATTTGTTCCTATTTCTGTGTTCGTGTGTTTTAAAGCAAAAAGTTCAGTATGTTTAGGAATGCTACTGGAGGAAATCATGGGACCAAAAGAACTTTGATGGTATTAATTCTTGATGTAATTGTTTAAAAATAATCTAAAGACTTTTTGAAAATTTAGCTCAAAAATCCTGTTTTTTTAATGTTAAATTACACAATGTAGTCTTTATGCTCATGAATGGTATAGGCTTTTGGAACTGTGGAAGAAGAATCTAAAGCTTGATCTCTGATCCATATTAAAGAACATTTTTTGACATAGCTGTGTGGAAAACCTTGCTTCTCGTGGCTTACCAATTTGCCTGTGCATACTGCTCTCATATATTATCAAATCTGGGACAGTTACTTTGCTGTTCAGGCATTGGGAGTTCCTTGGCAGATTTAGGAAGAGGCTAGCCACTGAGCCAAAAATTTAACTGTTTTACTTATTCCGCACTCTTCATCCATGTTCCTATGCTTGTTTTAGTTTGAGAAACTTGATAAGAAGTCACTTTGTGCAGCTTCTGTTTAACTGTTTGTAAACACTTCCACTTTTGTTTAGCTTTCTTTTTCAGAAATTGTGTTTTAATTCCTGTGTGCAAGGAAACCAAATTTTTGTGTGAAAAAAGTTCAGCTCATTCAGTCTTCTTGTGTTCTTCCAGGCAGTGCAATGTCAGCAGCAGAACCGCAACCAACGGAGGCTTCTCCATCATTGAATTCATCCAGCTTCTTTGAGGCAGCAGAAACAGATACAGCGAATAAATATGAGCCGGTTTCCCCACACTGGTTTTATTGCAAAGAAGCCGATTCCAGAGAAAGGTGGATTCCCTTTAGTGGACAAGATTCAGAGAAGTTAGAACATTTTTACCAATCCAGTAAGTTGATTGGGAGAGGAGGTATTTTTCTGTACAGGACTGAAGATTCCAGGCTAGTAATCTTTTACTGCACTCTATAATGCATTTGAGGAGTTCAGAGGTGTACAAAAATCTATCATCACCTAATTCTGACATATCTTCCCTTTGCAAAGTGTCTTGTGACCTGGCTGCATAGTTTATTCAGACTGAATCATGGATGTCTTAAATGAAACAGGTTATCAAGACTTCTGAGTTTTTCAAGCTTGAAATCCCTGATGGTTTTCTGAGTTTTTCAAGCTTGAAATCCCTGAAATCCCTTGAAATCCCTGACCGGAACCGGAAGCCTTTGATGTATTGAGTGCTTTACTAATTTTTGGTCTCTAAGCAACACTGAAAAGTATGATTCACAGTTATGAATGCCAAGTGATCAGAAGTTGCTTCGGTCTCAAAAACAGAAGTACTGTAAACAGCACCTGACTTTGTACTTTTGTGTGAGATCTGTTGGCTGTTGGGAAGTGTGCAGAGGTGTGTGTGTAAAGTACCATCACGTCTCAGCTGAGTTATGGCAACCCCAGCAAGGGGCTTTCAGGTGAGAAGCAGAGGAGGTTTTCCATTGCCTTCCTCTGCAGTCTTCTTTGGTGGTCTCCCATCCAAATACTAACCAGGGCTGACCCTGCTTAGCTTCTGAAATCTGATGAGATTGGGCTGTACCATGCCTCCTTCCCTCCCACATGTAGAGGTATAGGGAGGGAAATTTAGCTGAAGTAACATGGAAAGATCAATCAAATATTTATGGCACGATGTCTGCCCACATATTCATTTTGAAAACATTTTGTATTTTCAAAGCTATTTCTACAGTTTCTTTATAAAAAGAAAACCTAGAAATATGTAGTATTCTATGCGTAATGTTGCATTCTCTGCAAACGGCCTCTCATTTTCGCAGATCCTGTTTTTAAATTCATTTTAACAGGTAGCATAAAATGATAATTCTTTAAAGGTTGGAAGTCTATTTTTTTTAATTTAACGAGGTGATGCTGCTATTAATAGCCACTATATCATGCTGAAAAACAAAATCCTGCTCTATATAGGCTATTCTGTCTCTGTATTACGTTTTGAATTGTATACTCTTGAACAATTTCAGAGTATGAGTTATGGGTTCTGATCCAGCCCCTTATTTCTGGATGTCTTGTGCTGGCTGGTTGAATTGTTTTCTGTGTTCCGTAATCTGCCTTGAGTCTTGGTGAGAAAGGTGGGCTATAAATGAAGTAAATAAAATAAAAAGTGTGTGGCTTTTTAGTATCTACAGTTTAGTTCCTCCTTTTATCACACTCCTTGTGTTATGCAGGTAAAGACTGTGAGGAGCTGGTTGTTCCAACAGAAGGGGGCAGATATGATGTGCATTTGAAGAAGAGGCTCCGTTGTGCTGTCTATTGGGAGGAAAAAGACTCTGAAGTAAGGCGGTGCACTTGGTTTTACAAAGGAGAAGACAACAAATATATTCCATACTCTGAAAGCTTCAGTGAAGAGTTGGAGGTAATGTTGATTTAAGGACATCAGTCGTGTCCCATCATGCATTTTTCTGATCTCCTTGAGAATGTCCGACTTCATAGTGCCACAACCTGAGCGAGCTCTTAGCTAGTCATCCCTTTCCAGTGAAAGTAGTATTACAGGGCCATTTAAATTTGATTTCAATTAATATCCAAACGGCCTCCTGGCTAGTCCTTTCCTTCCCGTGTCAGTAGTGAGATTTAATCAGTTATAGGCAGTACACGCAGGTCTTCTACTGCTGTGTTTACATCTGCTCTTCTGATAGACCTTTAGTTTCTTCTATGTGGCAAATAAGCCTTTCTACTTTGTCTGTTATCTGTTTTATTCTCACAAATGGAGCCTGATTGTAAACTGAATAAATTTTTGTGCACAAATTGAATGGAGAGGGGTGGGGGGAGAGAGAGAATTAATATGGTGCATGGTGAAAATAACCTCTAATGGCGGTTGTGCTGTAGAAATGTCATCTTTACATATCTGCGTGCCATCTCACAAATGGAATCTGGGAAGTGACTAGTACACACATGATCTCAGTCTTAAAGAATTAGTGCACAGGATGATGTGAGCACATAATGCAAAATTGCCTCATGAGTAAATACTACTTGAAGGAATGATCTATATTGCAAGTATTTAAACAAAGTTTTCATTGCAGATGACAGACCATTCCCCCCCCCTTCTCTCTCTCTCAAAAAGTAGCACAATCCTGCCCTTAGATTTTGGTGGGGAGGGGGCATTTCCCAATAAATTTAATAGAGTACCTGCTGCTTGATGTCCTTATTGAAATTTCTGAAATGAGTGAACAATATTCTCTTGTCACATGGTAGGGACACAAATAAACGTTCTTGGTGACTGCTCCCTCAGTGAATTATCATGCTATTTTGGTCATGCTGTTAGTAAGGTGGATTAGGGTGGTATGTATATTGGAAAATTAGTTGGGATTTTATTGGCTGGGTACTTTACACTGTAGTTATAAAATTGTTTTTTGCTGTTGAATCTTTCACTGTGTTGAATCCTTCATTGTGCTGTCCAGCTAAGGAATCATTCAGTTAAGGTCACAATCAGATGTGTGTTTGCACTTAAGACTCTTACTTCCAAGTTACATTGTTGGTATGACCTAAACTAACGGCCCCCAACCTTTTAGAGTATGCAGACACCTTTTTATCATCAACATGTTTTTACAGATCCCCCACATAGTAGTAGCTGTACTATCAGTATCCATGGATTGAGAAGATACATAATGACAAAAAAGTCAAACTGACAATGCTTAGTGTATATATTTCTTCATGGACCCCTTGTAATAATTCCTGTCCCCTTGGGGTCTCCTGCCTCCAGGTTGGGAACCACTGACCTAAACAATGAAGGGCTCTCTGAAATATGGTTGTCTTGCTAAATATTTTTTTTCCTCCTTAGGAAACATATATGATCTGTGTCACACTAGATGAGTGGAAGAGGAAGCTAGAGTCCCCTTCTAGAGAAATAATAATATTGCATAACCCAAAGGTAAGTGGCTTTCTCGCACTGAGAAGTTCCTTCTTAAATAATTTTACAACCATTACAAGCTGTTTTCAGACTATTACTTTACATTTTGACTGCGTTTTAGGACCTTGGAAACATCTGTAAAGAGTGCCTCTGCTTCTTCACTAGTACATTTTAGAATCCTGATTGATTGTTTGTGTTGTATAGGCTTGTTATAGCCTTGCAAATACACTCAAGTTTAATATATGTTGGTACAGAAAGATTCCTGGGTGGCTTGCTTGAAAAATAATAGAAGTACATCTTACAATATGTTGGGATGGGGTGAAGGTTGCTACCAGCATCCCTACATGTTTTTTTATTCAGATTTTCTTTAGGCTCATATTTTGGTGATGGAGGCCTTTGAATGTGATTATTTGCACCTCTTTGGTACACTACTACACGTCTAACCTGATTTCTTTTGGTGGTTCTTTCAAGCTGATGGTACATTACCATCCCGTAGCAGTCTCCGATGACTGGGGTGCAAGTCCCACAGAGCAAGGTCGACCAAGAACAGTAAAGAGAGGAGTGGAAAATATTTCTGTTGAAATCCCTATCGGTAACTGGATGCTTCCTCTTCAGCTTGTTTGATTTTGAACTTTCTTTACTTTGATGTAATTTTATCCAGGGCATCTTGATTGAAATGGGTTATTTAAAGGGCTGCAAGAAATCTTTTTCAAAAAGTAATTTGATAGTTCAGATTTTGAGAGAACAAAATTTTGAAACATGTCTGCTCAAAACTGAAGAGATTGTAGATAATGTAAATAGCTATCTCTGTAATAACTTTTCTATTAATCTTTTTTTTAATTTCCTGTAATGATTTACAATAAGGCATTTGAAATTATCAAGGTTTCATTTTTTAAACGTTACGATTGCTAGTTTGGACCGGTATTTTCTGTGACCCATATTTTGAAAACTATCACACTCATTTGGCAAATGTCTCATCTACATGCACTATATAAGTTCTCTTACTTTTTGTTTCAGGAGAGCCTCTGCAAATAGATCATTTGGTTTTTGTTGTGCATGGAATTGGGCCAGCCTGTGATATACGGTTCCGTAGCCTTATTCAGTGTGGTAAGAGGAGATGCTGGTTTTTTTGTTGCAGAGAAGTCAGATGTATTTGTAAACATTTAGAACATTACTGTCCTGTTTCATGATGCAGTGGGTCCATAAAGTAGCTTGTGAAAGTAAAAAGAAGAAAACTCAGTACAGAGTACGAAAAAAAAAAATCAGCTAAAGCAATACAAGCCTTGTGGATGCCGGACACATAGAAGACCTCTCATTGATTCTAATTCCAGAAGACCAACATCAGCCATCGGAGTAATAGATGGATGCTAGATGTGCTCTGAAATACAACAGTTTTAAGTAAATGCTTTAAGACAAGCAGGCAGAAAGCCAGCCAAACAGGCCTCTTGAGGAAGGGTATTCTATATCTTTGGTCAAAAACAGCCCTTGATAGGAGTCCAGTTGGGAGCCAATGAACATTGTTTCAACATTGGAGTAACATACTTTGAACAGCTTGCCCTAATAGCGACCTGGTACCTGCCTGCATTCTTAAATATGTGCTTGTTGTCCAGGCAAAAGTACAGTTGTGTTGTATGTTTATTTTAATCCATATCCTTACATACTGTGGTTTCTTGCCTAGAAGCAATAAGAGAATTAGTTATTTGGCAGTCTAATAATGCTTGAGCCCTTGCAGGCAGTAAAAACTGCATGTGAGGATTTTGTTAATATTTTACACAGCTACCCATCCAGATATTTCTGAGAGGAAACTGGAGATTGTGTTAAAAGTGAATAAATATTTTCAATGTACTTTTGGAAGGGGTAGCATCTCTTGCACAGCATAGCTTTGAAGACGCTGGATCTTAGAATTAGAAAGAATAGGAAAACTTTACAAAAGGCAAATGTAGACTTACTGCAGATATATCAGGGGACTTACTGTACTGAAATACAGTGATTTAAATTTTCTGGAACTCCTTCATGGTCCTGATTCAGTGAAATGGATGCTAATGTCCTACACAGGAATTTTTCAGAAAAATTAGACTGCAGTTCCTTTGAAGACAGACTTCCTTAGCTATTTTCATTATAACTCTCATCTACGGTATGTTGTTGTTTTTGCTGTCAAGTCACAGCTGACTTGTGGCTACCCCGTAGGGTTTCCAAGGTGAGAGACTTTCAGAGGTGGTTTGACATTGCCTACCTCTGTGTCATGACCCTGGTATTCCTTGGAGGTCTCCCATCCAAATACTAGCTAAGGCTGACCCTGCTTAGCTTCTACCAGACCAGTGCCGGACCAATGCATTTTAAAAGCCCAGCTGTCTTTAAAAGTCGTGGTGGAACTTTTTGGTTTTTGATGGTCAGATCCTTTTTATTCTGTTCATTATCACCTAATGCTTCCCCATATAAATTGCAGTTTCAAATGCAGTTGTGCTTGTTTTTATGTGTAGGATTGTTTTTCAGAAGCTTGGCAACGCTTGGTTTCCAGTTCACCTCATTTCCTGCATAAATTGGGTAGAAATAGTCTAACAATAGTCTAATAGCAATAGTCTAACATGATGACATTCAAATAGTGGGTCTTGAGTACCTTGTGAGTTGATCAGCAGCTTCTGGCTGTGCGTGTGAGAACTGCAAAGCCTTGAAATTCAGAAACTGGGATGAACACATTGAGTTGCAGGTGGTGACCACTGTGGTTTGCATACATGAACTAGGTATGGAGTTGCGTGTGCAAAAGCTGAACAAGCTTTAATTAATTAATCTCTCGGTGTGTGGTGCAGCGCATGTGGCCGCCGCACTCAAGCTTGAAATTGTTTTCCAGTCGATGACTTCCGCAGCGTTTCCTTGAGTATGCTGCAAGCACACTTCAAGAAAGCTCAGGAGCAACAACAAATTGGCCGAGTTGAATTCCTTCCAGTGAACTGGCACAGTACTTTACATACTGGTGTGGATGTGTAAGTAAATCTTTCAATTTTTCTAGCAAACCTACCGGTATCTGTGACTGCATGTTGTTAGGAGTATTGTGGTTAATTCTGCTGTTCCATAGAATGCTAGATCTGTGCTTTTTGTCAGGAAGCTGTGGACATAGAATAGCAAACAAAAGTGTCTTATATTGAATCAGGCTTTTCGTCCATTAGGGTCAGCACTATTTATTCAGACTGGCAGTGGTGGTGCAAGATTTCAGGCAGGGGTCCTTCATATCACCTGACCTTTTTCACTGGAGATGCCAGGGATTGAACCTGGGATCTTCTGTGTGCCAAGCAGATGCTCTACTCCATGTGCTCTGGATCCTTTGCATACTCTGACTCCGTGCAGCATATTTGACAAATATGCTTTAAACATATGTAGCATTCCTGCTTGTCCATTCTTCCTTTATCCTTTTCCCATGGCAACTTATTGTCTCTCTCATCCTCTGCCTTCCCACTTAGAGTAATAGAAGCCAACTCTCTGCTCAATGCAGGATCAGCCTAAAGCATCCTTGACAAGTGTTCATCCAACTGCTGCTTCAAGGCTGCTAGTGAGGTGGAGCTCACTTCCCACTGTATCTCTCATTGTCAAGAGAGATGGCCTTCCCAGTGCACTATTTTCCCTACCTAAATGGCTGCAAGGAGGCCAGTATTACACTTAATGTCAGTTTTCCCCATAGGGTAAAAAGCAGCTCAGTGGGGCAATTTTGGGTTGGGAAAACGGGGACGAGACATAAGTCCTTTTTCTCCATGATCCCAATCGAAATTGGACTCCCAGGCACCTGAGAATTAAGTTTGGAGTGTTGAACTCCCAGTGCATGTCTGATAGAAAGTGGATTTCATAACATGTCAGTTGGCCTTCAGCATCCCATTCTCAGCTCTGTAAGATGTGGCTCAGCAAAACTGCTTAATATATCTGGATCTGATCTAGAGTACTTATGGATTCATAATGGCATTCTACTCATAGGTAAAGGTAAAGGTTTCCCTTGCTCGAAAGCCAGTCGAATCCGACTCTAGGGTTGTGGTGCTCATCTCCGTTTCAAAGCCGAAGAGCCAGCGCTGTCCGAAGACATTTCCGTGGTCATGTGGCCGGCATGACTAAACACCAAGGCCCACGGAACGCTGTTACCTTCCCACCGAAGTGGTCCCTATTTATCTACTTGCAATTTCTTGCTTTCGAACTGCTAGGTTGGCAGGAGCTGGAACTAGAGATGGGAGCTCACTCCATCATGCGGCACCCCGGTCTTGAACTGCTGAACTACTGACCTTCCACAGCCTGCAGTTCAGCGTCTTAACCATAGTACTTAACCATACTACTGTATGGGTGCAGTGTGGCCTACATGGTAGCCATTGTATTAAATTATCTTAGATCGTGTTCATCTCAGTCCTATGCATGTTTACTTGAAAGGCCACTAGACTCATTTCTCCATCTTGGAATACAGAGTACAGCATTTGTAACTGCCTGTATTTTCATCCTGCTGCCTTGAAGGAAGCTTCCCTGTAATGAAATCAAGCTTCTGTGGTACAATTTGAGATTTGGAATCCTGATTGGAAATGAAAGCTGCAAAAAAGGAGCTCTTAAATGCTTTTTTTCTAAATGCCCTTCTCTGTTTTGTCTTCAGAGAGCTGGAAAGAATCACCTTGCCAAGCATCAACCGCCTGCGTCATTTTATCAATGACACTATCCTGGATGTTTTCTTCTATAATAGCTCCACCTACTGCCAGACCATTGTAGACACAGTTGCTTCGGAAATGAACCGGCTCTATCTACTATTCTTGCAAAGGAACCCTGACTTTAAAGGGGGAGTTTCAATAGCAGGTCACAGTTTAGGTATAAATCGCTCTGTTTCCTCAATACATGTACAAACAAGTGAGCTTGCATGCATGTTGGATGCTCCATTTCACTTGGGTTTGGGGTCTTTATTCTGATACATGGTAGAACAGTGTGGGCTTGAAAGATTAAATGTGAATCATCATCCTTCTTTTCTCCCTTCTTCCACCTTTAAAATTTTAATTGAATACAGAGATCTGTGTGGCTTCCTGAGATCTGGTATCCTGTAGTCTCTTTGTTTAAAGCTTTAGCAGGAAGCTGTCATTCAAGGCAGTTGCTCACAAGCTATGAATGTGTTTTGGGGTCATTGTGGCTAAGTATCAAGAGATGTAAACATACCAGCCAGAGATACAGAATTCTGTGCCGCAATCTGCCCCAAATCTGCAACCCTAGTCCTTGTGTTCAAGTGCGTAGAGATAACTAAAATTTGCACCTGCGTGCTTAATGTTTTAGCTGTAAACTCCCACTCCTGCTGTTTCCCAACTTCCTCAAACTTTGATTTTTGAATGCATTTTTGTCTGTGGCTTTAGGATCTTTGCTGTTGTAAAAATCAGACCACAACCATAGTTTTGTGCTGTTTTTAAGATTATTTGTTGGTTTGCTAAAACTTCTCTGAATCAATAAGGTCTCAAATTAAGGGAGGAGAGGGTGCTTGCCAGGCAGTTCTGGCCTCTCTGAGATTGACATCCTGCTAACCATTTTGTGTCTTTTTTTTAGGATCACTTATATTGTTTGATCTTCTCACTAATCAAAAATGCACTACAGAGAGAGAAGATGATAACAAGGTACATTTGTGCATGTAGAAGCAGCTTCTGGATTTAAAACAGGTCTCTTGAGTATCCTGTAGCTGTATACATTATCTGTATAACCCTGTGGTTCTGCAGATCTTTGAGCTGCAGGCATGTTCAGCCAGATAGCTTTGTAATGTTCTGTGCTCCGGTGACAAAGTTGCCTCTTTCCCAGAGAGATACTAATTTTGAACAAGGGTCTGGTAAATGAATTTTTTTGCCTGATTTTTCTTGGTACTTTCCAGGAAAACAGCAAACACTATTTTATTTATTTAATTAATTGATTTTATTTATACCCCGCCGAAGCAGGCTCAGGGTGGCTTACATAAAAATTAAAACAAATAAAACAGAACATTTATAAAACCATTCGTAAAGTGCTAGTGTACAGTATTGCATAGTGATGGCAAACATAGTAACAAATCAGTCATAGTGGGAGTACAATCAGCATTGATATTAGGACTCTTATCTCAGTCCGTTTATTCTGGTGAGGTTCATGCTGCCAATGGTGGTTCTAGGGCACAGGGTCTCTTGAGCTACAGGGACAATCATGCAAAAACGAACCACTTCTAAAACCTAGTATTGATGGGTGAGATTAAAACACACACTTAATTTTCCCACTGATAATCCCACTTGAATTTTTTTATTTCAGTAGGAGAGATTTAATCATGTGCTGAAATTGACCACTGTTTACCGTACATGGCCTTGGCTGAATCTTGCCCTAAATTATTAATTTCCTAGGGAAAATTAAACTTAACTGTGTGGTTTGGTTATAGAGTTCTATTAATATAGTCTGTTCATTTTAAATTACTGAAACAAAAAAGAACCGCAACTGACATTCAACGTGATCTTGCGTCAGGGAGAAATCACAGTTTCTTGTGGACTGGTACAGACATGTAATGCCACACCATGATTGCCATATCTAGAATCTTTTGTTAAAAGTTTATTTCCAGAGGTATACACAAGCCCTCTTGTGGTAGCAGTGTTGTCACTGAGGCTGTTCCCTTCCTCATTATCCCCCACACCCCAAGCTTGGGCCTGCCCAGAGCAGTGCCGTTTTGTCCTCTCAATGACCAGCCTCACAGAGACAAAGATGGATGTGAGTAAAAGAAGGTGCCGTTTATGGAGCAATGACATTTTTGCAGCAGACTGTTGTCTGTGTGGGTGAGGTGGGGAGTACTTTTCATATCTGGTGGAATGTGAATGCGTTCTTCTCCTTGGATATCATCATGTAAGAACCAGGCATTGCCTACCAGACTGAATTTTGCTCACACTGGCCTATCGTACGTTCCTCCCTCCCTAGCAAAACTTGATGCAAGCCACTGTTCTGGAGCACAGATTGAAAATTTCTGCTTTCCATGCCAACTTGTCTGTTACAGAATCTATATACTAAAATCTGTGGATCAGGGCCACGTGCAGCTAAAGAGATTTTTCTGCACACCTGGGGCACTCCCCAGATGTACAGAAAAATCTAGAAATTAAAAACAACAACAACAAGAATGGAGGGGTTTAAATTCCCTGATAATTAAAGTAGCACTTACCATGGCAGTCAGCAGCAGGACAGGAGAGTTGCGCTGTGTTCAGCAGTGGTGCAGCTCTGCTGCCCCACCAGCAGATGCTCAGATGCAGCCTCTGCAGCAGAGGATGCTTGGCTGCTGCTCCAGCCCAGCCGCAGTGGGCCCAATAGTGGTGGCAGACGATGCCAGCTGCTTTTCTGGACCCAGCCACGGAGCATTCCGACTGCTGCTCTGGGCCTGGATGCAGCAGCGGAGCATGCTGACTGCTGCTCCAGGCCCAAATGCAATCTGAAAGGAAGGGGAGGGAGGAAGCCTCAGTGAGGCTGCCCTGAGCAGCTTTGGATGAGCCACCGAGGTGGGGGGGGAGAAAGGAAGCCTCGGTGAGGCTGCCCGGAGCAGCTCCGGATGAGCCGCCGAGGTGGGGGGGGGAGGAAGGAAGCCTCGGTGAGGCTACCCGGAGTAGCTCAGGATGAGCCACCGAGGTGGTGGGGGGAAGAAGGAAGCCTCGGTGAGGCTGCCCGGAGCAGCTCTGGATGAGCCGCTGAGGTGGGGAGGGGAGGAAGGAAGCCTCGGTGAGGCTGCCCGGAGCAGCTCTGGATGAGCCGCCGAGGTGGTGGGGGGAAAGAAGGAAGCCTCAGTGAGGCTGCCTGGAGAAGACAAACCATTAAGAACAGGCGGGCAAGGCAGTGGATCTGGTGGCTGTAGGGGAGCCTGGGAAGAAAGGGGGGGGGAGATGAGATTTCCCCGCTGTGAGTATCGCGGGCCCCCACTTGTCCTTGTATATCACACAACATGCTTGTGTGCTAGGCTGCCCAGTCAGTTCAGGTGCTGTAGCCTTTGGGGCCTGTATGAACTTTGGGCTAAAATATATGTAATGTGGGAGATTCATGATTTAATCTCCCAGTATCTATCTTTATACAACCTAAAAGCTGCTGAGAAGAGTCCCAAACCGAAGGAAGCTGGTGTATGTGTGGTGAATCCGTCCTTTCCGCATTTCTTTCCCCTAATGTCCTGCAGCGTTTTCTCTCACATCTTCCCTCCCCAGCCTCTATTAGACATGCAGAGGGAGGATACTTACACTGTGCCCTCCCAGCCAAGACTATTCACAGTTACAGAAGAAAGATTTTGGTTGGAATAGACATTTAAACACTCCCTGCCCAACACCACTGTCCCCAGCCGGTATGAGATTCTGCATGGCTTCTTTTGAGCTTTAAAAGAAGACATTGGGAGGACGTCTGGTACATCCATCACAGAACATCCCTAACGTATCCGTGTCGATTATATATTGCAGAGGAAGCTCCATAGCAGTGGGCAAGCTGACTTTCAGGGCTGCTTACATGCCACTTCTGATCTTCTCATTGAACAACCCTTGGTAAGCTACCGGGGAGCTCCAGGATTTCCTGGAATGTTTGGAAAACTTTGGTTTTATGCAGTCACAGTTTGAATATGTATCTAAAACAACCACAGCAGTGTGGTACAGTCACAGTTTGAATATGTATCTAAAACTGATCTAAGTGCAGGCCACAGCAGTGTGGCATGTATTGATATAATAAGAAGCCAGCTTGCCTTGCCTTTCTTCCACATCTGGGAAAGAAGTTGTGGGGGGATTTTGATTGGAAAAACAGCCATCTACAGATTAACAGCTTTCTCCCTCTGCAACTACATTTCATTTTTTAAAAAAATTTATTTATTGGGAAACTGATCACACAGCTCCTGATGCCTAGGCTAGTTTGACCCTTTAGAAAGGAAGAAGCTGCCCCAAATACAGTTATCACAGTTCAGTCAGGGGAAAAATATCATCCTCCTTAGGATCATTGAAAGTTCAAAGTGTGGTGTGCCACTTCTACTACTCATACACGCTTCTTCAGCCTGGATTCTAACTAAAGCAAGTTGAGCGTGAAACAGTTGTCTCTGGTAGAGGACATGGCATTCAGGCCTGTTTGTAGGGCCCCACCACCACCTACCTGACCTTGAGATGGTCATGGAGCCTTCTTCAGACTAATTAGCTCAGAACTTGGGTTACACAGAGAAGCCCAACTGGCACTGTGGCTCTGAAAATACCAAAGCGTAGCAGTTACATGATTCTACCTCTGCCACTAATCCAAATCTCATAGGTTGCTCTCCTAAGGCAAAGAACAGAAGAAAAAATCATTTTTATGTTGTTAGAACTGGAGGCTAATTTTAGAAAATGCAATAGAGTTCACTTAAAAATCCAGTTGGATAATGTTACCTGCTGATTGGAGGCTTGATAGTGTTCTCTCTTGGAGCTCTATCTCTGTAGGTGCCAAAAGGACTGGATGTCATGTCATGTCCTTGGCAGCCTTCTTCCTTCCTCCCGTTCTAAACAGCTGCCAAGTTGCCAAAGTAGGGTGTTTTTTTTTAAAGTTGGATTACAAATGTGACATTTTTCTATGTTACAAGTGTATGTCTAAATTCTGTGATTTTTTTTTAAAAAAATGGTGTTAAGGTAGCTGTTGTAGAATCAAATATGGCGATTGTGGATTCAAGAGAATGAAGCTGTGTATCTGTTTTGTGTTTAAGCATGCTTGTTGTTTGATTTGATAAAAATGAACTGGTATAATAAGCCTGTTCTGTTATGTTAAATAATGTAGAACTGGAATCTGTTTTCCCTTGGGTTTCCCATTTAGATGCTTCATTACTGCATTGTCCCACATTCTGATTTACTGCATTGTCCCACTTTCTGCTTCACATTTTGGAGTCTAGTCAATTAAGTAATATGACAGAGAGAGAAATTAATGGGTCCATTTAAAAGATGAGATCCCAATCTGAAATTACATACATGGAAGTAAATTGATTTTGATGAGATGTGCTTATTTCCATCTAATTGGTATAAGTTGGAAGTAAAGGAAACTGTAATAGAAACATACAAGCTGAAGTAGTAGCTCAGTAACTATGGGTTAGTTATTACTAAATTTTTAAAAACCTAGTATTATGTATCTTCTGCATCATGCTGGCTAATACAGATGTACTTCCTGACAGAAGCAGACTTTTCTATTGTGGATCAAGGTCTGCTTCTCCCTCTCTAGCTCCAGCTCCAGTAAAGATTCTTATTCTGTCTCCCATACTTCAGGCAGGCATTTGAGCGATTCTCCTTTTAAAAAAATGAAACATTGTTCTGAACAGATGGAGGGGCGTGGCTTTTTGATTGTCATAAGAACCAGGCAATCAGCAGTCTGCCTGTCAGCCAGACAGCTAACTCGTGCGGGTAACAGGAAGAACTGGTTACCTCTGAGCTCAGTTAAGTTTGGAAGACTATGTCTGCCTCATGAAGATGGAATGTTGATCAGTTGCTCAAGCAGTTTCTATCTGTATGCAACCTAAGTGTCCAGTAGATCCAGAAACTCTCAGATTGTGTTAGAAAAATGCTGCTCAAGTACTGTTAACTGTTTCCACAGGGAACCTGTATGCCAGCATCCGGTGAAGAAGGCCTTGGGTCAGTAAAGGACGTCTTGAAGGAACTTGAGCTTTCTGAATATTATTCTGTGTTTGAGAGGGAACATGTGGATAGAGAAGCACTGGTAAATTGACATGACAACATGGAAGCTGCTTCTTGGAGATATATTTGGTGGTGTAGGAATAAGGGGGAACCAAATCTTTGCCTATTGAAATATGTGCTTGAATTCTCTTGGCATATGCAAAAGAGAAACTGAATGTGAAGTTGTGGGTGTTCTTCTCTCCTTGTAGCAGCAGTAGTGCCCTATTTCTTGTGTGTTACAGGTGTGACAGTGTTCCATTGCTGCCTGGGCTTTACTGGTTGTGGTGGAATAATTTCTGCGTAAGAGTCCCATGAGCCTGGGTTTGCAAATATTTCTGTTTTGTAAAAGCTCAGTGGCATGAGCAATCAGCCAGCTTGTATCCTTGTCAAACGACAGCAGCAGAGTAGAAGCTGGAGTGTCCCTTATTCCTTTGAATTGCTGTTTATAACAAAACTGGAGCTTACATACGAGGTTCTTATTGTGCAGGCTTTGTGTACAGAAAAAGAACTTAAAGAGATGGGAATTCCTTTGGGACCTAGAATGAAAATCCTACACTACTTAAGGAACAAACGCAGCAACCAGGTATGCTTTTTCTGATAATTGAATTACTTTCAATTCTGCTTTCAGGACCAGAATAATGTATGCATACTTTGAGTCTCTTTTTACCAAACCTGCAGTGGGTTGGACAAGCAGTGCCGTCAGCATGTTCTGATGCAGTGTCTGGTACACTGTTGGAATGCTGAATGTTGGTAATTGTGCTGCTCTGGCATCTTTGCAACTGCGTAAGAGTCCCATGAGCCTGGGTTTACAAATATTTCTGTGTTTTGTAAAAGCTCAGTGGCATAAGCAATCAGCCACCTTGTATCCTTGTCAAACGACAGCAGCAAAGTAGAAGCTGGAGTGTCCCTTATTCCTTTGAATTGCTGTTTATAACAAAACTGGAGCTTACATACGAGGTTCTTATTGTGCAGGCTTTGTGTACAGAAAAAGAACTTAAAGAGATGGGAATTCCTTTGGGACCTAGAATGAAAATCCTACACTACTTAAGGAACAAACGCAGCAACCAGGTATGCTTTTTCTGATAATTGAATTACTTTCAATTCTGCTTTCAGGACCAGAATAATGTATGCATACTTTGAGTCTCTTTTTACCAAACCTGCAGTGGGTTGGACAAGCAGTGCCGTCAGCATGTTCTGATGCAGTGTCTGGTACACTGTTGGAATGCTGAATGTTGGTAATTGTGCTGCTCTGGCATCTTTGCAAGGTGAAATTCCCACCTCTCCAGCAGCCTTATAGGGCAGGCAGCTGTAGAAGCGTAGTGTTGGCAGAAATGGCTACAGAAGAGAGCTGTCTGACTTTGTTGCAGGATTCCAAAAGAGAAAGACCTGCAATGGCTTGGGAAGATGGAGATGCCAAGCAGGAGGCACCCGCAAATCCCACAAATGTGAAGTCAAATTGCCAGTGTCTGGATGTTGTGACAGGACAGGTAATCCTAACCCTTCCCCAGCCACCAAGGGGCTTTTTAGAGTCACTTTATTATGTCAGCCTTGCATTAACAGCATCATAGATAGAAAGACGGCCTGTTGAGCTTTACTGTTGAACTGTCCAGAAAAGTCTTACTGGGCCAGATCACTCATCAATTTACCAAGTCAGTAGTGTCTGCCAATGGCCAGTTCATAATGCTTTGGGCAAGATATTGAAGGACACAATGCTAGATAATTTAATTTCCAGTTGCTAGCCTCCAGCAGCTGAATGCTAAAACACCTTAAAGAGTGTGTGCTCTCTGGCCAGATCTGTCTGTCTCAGATTGCCCTTGTCCAATTCCAGGGCTGTAGGGGAAAGGGTACTACTAATAAAGTTTTTGCCCTCTCATAGAACAATGCAGGTTCTAAATCTTCATGCTTCAGTATCTTGGTTTGATCATAACCAATGTTCCCTCTAAGGTGTGGAGTCTTGTGAGCAAAAATTCTACTTTGTAAGCTACTGGCATTAAAGTTGTGAGTGAGTGATCTGGCTACTGCATAAATTAACTTGCTCTAGAGCCATCCTTCCTGAGCTAAGACAAAAGTGTGTGAGCCAGAGGCTAAAAAACTGTGAGCTAGCTCACACCAACTCAGCTTAGAGGGAACACTGATCATAACTAAGACTTTTTGTTATGCAAGTATTCAGGCAAGTGTCTCAGATAGCACATAACCTGTACAGCTGCCTGAAGATTTCTGAAGTTTAACTAGGCTTGAGTTTTGCCACTATCAGGAAGATTGGAACCTGTTTTAAGATCTTGGAGACAGGGTGCAATGCAGATATTTTGTTGCTAATTTAAAACCAATCAGCAGTCTGATTCTGTACAGGTTTGGGTAAATCTTGTTTTTAAACCTCATTAAATTGTGATCTCTCACAACATTCCACAGCACTGCATTCCACAAGTAAGCTATATATCATACGTGGGTCCTGGGATGAATTCCCTTCTTTCACATCTTTCATGTTTTAATGTCAGTGAATACATAGTTGAGTGCAAAAAAAGGGTAGTAGTCGGATCAAGTAAATGGAGCAGCTCTCCTGTGAGGGATAGCTAATGCATTTGTTCTTTTTGCAAAATGATGACTAAGAGGAAGTGAGGGGAAACATGATTAAGATATATCAAGGTGTGCACTGTCTGGAGAAAGAAATTGGGCGGACCTTCTTTTTTTCTTCTCCCATATTAGAACTTGAGGGTAACCAAACTTAAACAGTAAATCCAGACACAAGTATTCATTCTCTTAAAGCATAATTGGGGGTTGGGTGGTGAGTTTTTTGCCTTGAGTGGCTTGCTAATGGTCTTCCCAGAGGTAGCTCTTTGGCCACTCAGGGTGCTGGATTAGATGGATCTTTTTACCCTGATTTGGCTGGGGATGGTCTTGTGGCGTTATGCACAAATTGCTCTTTCTCTACCAATTGGGCTGTTGCATTTAAACTCTTCCAGGTTTCTGCCAATTACCCTCAACTGATCTATAAGCCGCAGATCTTCTTTGCCTTTGGGTCTCCTATTGGGATGTTTCTCACTGTACGAGGAATAAAAAGGATTGATCCAGCATACAGCTTGCCTACCTGCAAAGGTTTCTTCCATATCTTTCATCCCGTATGTATGAGCAGCAACACTGTGGTTCTCTCCCCCCAGGTCAAAGTGGCACTTAAGCATGAGGTGCATAAAGAAAAACTTACTAAATGAAGCCCTTGCCTTCCCCTTCTCCTTCCCCTCCTGGGTTTTAACTGCTGCAGGGTCCTTTTGCTCCTCGCCCCCAAGTTAATTAAAATGTGGCACTTAAGCATGAGGTGCATAAAGAAAAACTTACTAAATGAAGAGAATTCAGAGCTACTCAATGGTCCCCAGCCCTTGCCTTCCCCTTCTCCTTCCCCTCCTGGGTTTTAACTGCTGCAGGGTCCTTTTGCTCCTCGCCCCCAAGTTAATTAAAAATTAAATTACCTGTGTAGGTAGTGTAAAGCATGAACATCAAATGAATTGGGCTTAGCTTTAATAATTTCTATTTTCATAAATGCACTTTCCAATGCACAGTTTGGGATTCACAGTCACAGAATTCAGGTTAGAGAAAATAGCTTTCTTGTTTCTGTGTTCCACTTGAGATTTCATCTTGTTGCCCAGTATTCAGTGCAGCTGGTTATAGCTGGATTTCAAGATCAGACTGTTTTCTGGGCTTATCTGCTCTATTGAGACACTGTAGAACATGACCTTTGTTAAAATAGGTTGGGGGGTTGGCTTGTGGTGGGAGGAATTTAGATTGTGGTTATAGCAGAGGGGTTTTTTAATTTCTAAAAAAATTAGTAATACAACAATTATAAAAAGTACAAAAAAGAGATACAGAAAACACATAAAATACATTGCCAAACAAAATCATGATCTGCCCTGTCATGTGAACATAGAAAATCCTACTCCAGCAATTGCCAATATTACTGTTAAATCTAGTTATACAGTTAGCAGCTCTATTTTTTTGTATTACACTTGACCATAAATTATCTAATCTTATGTACTCTGGCAAACTGTTAATTTCACCAAAGTATACATTTCTTGTATTCTCAACAATCCGTCTTGTAGATTAGGGGTAGTATTTTCTTTCTGATACCTGGCAAAAACCAGTCTGACAGCAGTAATCAGATGTAAAGCAGCTTTTTGCTGATCTCTGGGAACATCAGGAAGATAATTCAGCAATAAAGTCTCTGGTTTATGAGGAATTTGTATACCTAACCCAATTGATAATAATTTCATCACTTGCTTCCAAAAGTTGGAAGCACGTATACATGACCACCACATGTGAAAAAAATCTGTATAGCAGAGGGTTTTTAACCCTTTCAAGAACCCAATGTTGGTTGATAGTGTGGAATATAAATGCTCCCCCCCGTGCTTTTCCCCTCTAACTCACCCCCCCTTCTCCTGAAGTGAAACTTGTTCTACTCAGGGAGACCTAACAGGCATCATGTGTTCTCCCTTTCCTCCCTGAGAAAGAACAGATTGAAAATAGGAAAACGATGTGGAGGGCAAAGTGTTAACATTTACTCCTCCACAGACTGCAGCCTATTTCCACAACTGGGGCGGGGGGGGGGAACGGGACACAGACAGCAATTGTTTACCCCTGGCAAATGGCAAATTGTTCAAAGCCTTTCTAAGAGAGGAGCTGGGGAGGCAGACTGTTTCCCTGATATAAGCAAATACATACCGTATAATGTGTTATGCTCTTTCTTCTGTAGTTTGACCCAGTGGCATACAGGATTGAGCCCTTGATTGTCCCTGACATGGAATTCGAACCTATGTTGCTTCCTCATCATAAAGGGAGGAAGAGGATGCACTTAGGTAATGTTGAGACTGTTCCTTTTGCAGACATTGTCCTTTTGAATGTGTGCTCCAAGACACTTTTTGCATTTTCAGGTGGTGCTTGAACACATTAATATAAATGTATCCTGCCCCTTTTGGACAGGTGTTAGTGTTTACTCAAATATTAATCCTAGGTGTTTCAACTTTCATTTGAAAAAAAAAGCCAGCCTTTCAGGGTTTTGGAATGCAGAAAGCTCTGAGCTACCTGTTAATATGCAGGGACTAGCGTTAGCTCCCAAAGAGAGCCTCTAAACAGTCTGTCAGGCTGTTGGTACAAGTTCCCAACCAAACCATGACAGGCTGAAGACAGATGTATCTTCTTCCAGGAGGACATGCAGGATTTTCAACTGTGGGAAAGTTCTGCTTCTCCTTTCCCACTTCCCTCTATTACCATATATACATGGTTCCAACTCCAGTATGAATTTTCATCTCTTCTCCCCTGACCCCTTCTTCAATGAAGCTTTTATGAATTCTCTCCCCATCCTGGGTAATTGGACCATTTGTCCTTTTACACATTTGAGGACTGTTTTTTAAAAATAACTTGTAAGAAATTGATTCATGGAGGAGGGCCCATAGGAAATGACTGTCAGTGCAGTCCTAAGAATACTTCCCTTGGAATAAGTCCCACTGAGCAGACTTTAGTAGAATTCCGAGAACACCTGCTTAGGACTGCAGCATTCATGAGTGCTAGAAGACCCAGCCAGTCAGCAAACTGCACCGCCAGCTTCTCTTGGAAACAAGAAGTCATCATAGGCCTGATTCACTTTGCAAGTTTGTACAAGTCCCCAAAAGTAGTGAGTGCAGATCAACAGTAGTGGGTGCTCATTCTGGCAGCATGGGCTCTGCCTTGAGGAATGTACCTCTATCTAAGTGGTGGGTGGAAAGTAACTCCCTTAATGAGAGAGATTGAGGAGTGGCAAGTATCCAGTTTCCATGAGACCCTTTGCGTCCCTGAGAGGATTCCTCAGATGAACATAAGAGCCCCGCTGGATCAGACCAATAGTCCATCTAGTACAGCATTCTGTCTCATACAACAGCCAGCCAGTTCCTCTGGACAGCCAACAGCAGGGCATGGAGGCCAAGACCTTCCTCTGATGTTGCCTCGTGGCCCTAGGATTCAGAGGATTAGTGCCTCTGAGTGTCACCATGGCTAATAGCCACTGATAGATTCAGGTGGGTGGCTGTGTTGGTCTGAAGCAATAGAACAAAGTTTGAGTCCAGTGGCACCTTTAAGACCAACAAAGTTTAATTCTGGGTATAAACTTTCATGTGCATGTACGAAATATATCTGGCCCCACTGCTGGACCTTCTGATTGGCCTGATCCAACATTGGCTTCTCTTATGTTCGTATGTTCTTATGAAGTGTGCATGCACACAAAAGCTATACCCAGAGCCACTGATAGACTTATCCTACATGAATCTATCTGGTCCCCTTGTAAAGCTATTTTAAACAGATGAATGCATTTCCTTAAAATGTTATCTGCTGTTTCTTAGCCTTGCCTCTGAAGAAGCCATGTGAAAGATGCATCCTGAAAGGACCCCCCCCCCTCCAAGTTGCACTTAACACACCTTCAGGCAGTAATTTCAGTAGCTTTGGATTAGATGTAAAACTTTATCTTGGACCTGGTCCAGGGAAGCGAGAATCAGAGCTGGTCTAGGAGAAGCAAGGGCGTGTGTGTAGATGATAATGTGACTATGTGAGAAACAGGAATAGGATTGAGAGGGCCAAAGAAACTTTATCTTGGACCTGGTCCAGGGAAACGAGAATCGGAGCTGGTCTAGGAGAAGCGAGGGCGTGTGTGTAGATGATAATGTGAGAAACAGGAATAGGATTGCGAGGGCCAATGAAGGGGATCTGGAAGATGTCAAAATTGGCTTGAAGCTTATTTATTTATTTATTTATTATTCAAATTTATATCCCACCCTCCCCAATGGGCTCAGGGCGGCTAACAGTAAGGGCACAAAGCCATGATAAAACAGTTAAAAGCAGGATAAAACAATACAAAATTACAATAAAGTGCTGGTGCTCTGAAAGTTCATAGTTCCAAGATGGGTTCTGGAAGATGGACCCAGAACAACAAAGCAGGTTCCAGGACGATGCTGCCTTCCGATCTTCGATCCAGGGCCATCATGCACCCCGATGGCATACCCGCTCTTTGTGGTAGCGGTACAGTGGTGGTACAGCGGTGGTGGCGGCTCCTACTCGAAAGCCTGGCGGAAGAGCTCCGTCTTGCAGGTCCTGCGGAACTGCACAAGGTTCTGCTGGGCCCGGATCTCCTCCAGGAGCTCATTCCACCAGGTAGGAGCTGCCACCGAAAAGGCCCTGGCCCCAGTCATAGCGAGTTTGATGTCCCTGGGGCCTGGGATAACCAATGTTGGGCCCCCAACCGTAATGCCCTTGGGAGAATATATGGGGAAAGGCAGAAAAGCTGAAGTGAGAAGGGTGTGCTGGTCAACAGAAGGGAATGTATGTCCTACAGAATGTGTGAACCGCAGGCTTTCTAGATTGCATCCATGCGACATTCAGTTTGCAAGACCATTTCTATTTCCTCTTCTTAATAGAGCTGAAGGAGGGCCTCACACGGATGAGCACCGACATAAAAAACAACTTGCTGGGCTCCTTGAGGGTAGCCTGGCAGTCATTCACTAGGGTCTCGTTGCCAGCTGTGGAGGCAGGGGCCACCGGAGATGCCGAACAAGAATCAGAAACTGAAACCAGTTCAGAGAAGCAAACCGGTTAGTGAAGGGGAAAGAGGGAGGTTATGCCTTGCAAGCAAAATAGCGTGGTGTTCGATAACATCCCAGCAAAGTCCTCTTTCCTTCCTTCCTGTTTAAGACAAACTTAGTGTGGTGCCTGCTGCTCAGTAGTAGCCCTTGCCCCAAAAAATCAGTGGAGCGTGTTGATGCAAACAAATTTAATTTGGTGATGTCTGATTTACATAATGTTGAGAATTGCAGTTAGGCTTTTTTGGTTCCAGATATGGGCTACTTTTGCTGTCTCTAAAAAATGTTCCTTGAGGATTTGTGTTCTTTCCTCTCTAGGCCTCATCCATCAAGTAAGTGGCATGTAGCTTTTCAGCTAAAATTGCAAATTAGTTGGTCTCAGTGGGTGCAGAATCCTTGCAGTGCCTGATACTATTGGGTAGTCAGACCTTGGCCTACACAAGCTTGGAGACCATGTCATCTTAGCTGTGTCTGTTTACTTCATTCAGATGAGAAACCCGAAGAGCCAGCTACACCAGCGAAAGAAGAACCCACATCAATTAATGTGGGCATGCTTAATGGGGGCCACCGCATTGACTATGTGCTTCAAGAGAAACCAATTGAAAGCTTTAATGAATATTTGTTTGCACTGCAAGGCCATCTCTGCTATTGGTATGTAATGGCTTTTAAATTGCTTCAGGAAATCTTCATGGGTAGCCTTCTGTTGAACTTCAAATAGTTTTTAAAATTGGGATAAAGCCAATGGTAATGAAATTTAGTAAATATTGCTGCTGAAAAGTTCGAGTCAGAAAACGAGGCACTTCACTAATAGGTTTTCTCCAGTAACTTGTTTTTACAGCCACCGTTTCAAGTGGGTGTCTGCTTTTCTTGGCTGCACCCAGCCCCTTGGAAGAGAAATTGAGGCTGAGAGGCACCACTGAGCAAGTACATGTCTGGACTCAGGTGGTCTCTGGGTTTCTAAGGCACATCCAATAATCTTTGTAGTGGACCATCTTTGAATCTTCAACAAGTCCCGTCCCCCCCAGTGGAAAATAGCTTTCTTAAGTATAAAAATGCTGACAGTTTTAATACTTAAAAATTTAATTAATAGGAATCTGCAGTGGGGGCTATGGGTAAAATCCAAGGTGGGGGAAAAGGTTGAGTTTGGGAGAAGAGGCAGGTATACCCACTTTCCTTGCCACTGTTCTTGCCTCTGAAATCCCCGGTGATGGGTGCGGCAATATTAGCTCCTGCAACTTGTCTCCTCCTCTTCCCCACCTACCCTAAGGAGTAGCTGTAGGGTCACACACGAATACTCAGGAAGCTGCCTTATACTGAAGTAGACCATTGGTCCATCAAAGTCAGTATTGTCTACTCACACTGGCAGCAGCTCTCCAGAGTCTCAGGTTGAGGTCTTTCACACCACCTATGACCTGATTCTTAGTGAAGATGCTGGGGACGGAATCTGGGACCGTCTGCTGCATGCCAAGCAGATGCTGTACCACCGAGCCACAACCGCTCCCCAGACAATGGTGTGGTTGTCTCCTACTTCTCAGCCAAGCACAGAGCCTTTTGCTAGAGTTTCCTTGAGCGGAGGAGAGCACTGCACATAGCTGAGTGGCATGGTAGGAGCACCCCATGGATTCACCTTACTCTGTGCTTAAGACTAATTGGTTTGTCATATCTGACTCACATAGGCTTGCGACATGCTCTCACATGAGACAAGCACTCGTGTTATTCGGTTTAATTCCCTATTCCTAACCTCCAGGGTGTCTGAGGACACAGCGCTATTGCTGCTGAGAGAGATTTACCAGACACAGGGCATCAGCCTGGACCAGCCTCTCCTGTAAAGCCAGACTGACCTGCTGCATCAGTCTTCTTACCAAATGTAAGTTGTCTTATTTCTCAGACTAAATTGCCTGCTCTCCTCCACTGCTTCTGCTGTGGGTCTTAGATCAGCCAGTTCAATGCCAGAAGCTTCTGAAGTTTCAGGAAACAGAACCGGCCATGCACATTGCAGCAGGCTCACAAAATTTTTCAGCTGTTGATTCTCTACCTTAAGGCCACTCCATATATCTTAATAGATCTAGGTGTGGGTATTGTGTGAATTTTTGTCTAGCTGTGGTCAGCCACTTGGGCCTCCTTTGAACAGTGGTAAGGAATTTGCCACTAAACTGGAACATGCTGGGGGGGGGGGCCTTTTGGCCTTGATGTGGGAAAGAATTAAATGGCCCCCAGGGACCTAAACACATTACAGCAAGGTAATAAGTAACATTGGCATCAACCAACTTCCTTTCGCGTATCAGTATATTATGCTGATTTGCTTCTTTGGAAGTAGCCTCAGTGAATCAGACTGTAGTTGTTCTGATGGCACAGGGGAGGAAAAGGTACCATTTTCCAGAGAGACTTCCTGTTCTCCTTGTTGTATCCTGCTGTGCCTAATGGGAGGGCGGGCAACTTGCCTTAAATTAATATGCAGTATTTATGTAAGTGCTATCAATGTATTGTTTGTTGAGCTGTAGGTCATTACAACAGATTTGTTTGGTTTTTTGAGCCTGTTGTTGAATCTTCCTAGAGTTCAAGAAATCTCATATACAGTTGTTGGATATACTCAGTGTCCTTCCCTGATTGTGGTGACCAGTCCCTCACTACCTGCAGTATTCAGAGAGCAGCGATAACATAATTCCCATTCCTTCTTAATCAGTTTATCATTAGTAAAGCTGCCTTAACATGGCTGATCTTTCCTGTTTCCTTAGATGTACTCCCAAGTGGAAGCTTGTCAAGATTTCCTGTCCGCCACCGTCTTTCATCTGTTGCTGATGCACCCAGCATGCTTTATCCCCACTGCCTGGAGCTCTGGAGGATTCCCTGTCCCAGTAACAGTGGAAGTGTGGCAAGCATTTTTGGTCTCACTTGCCTGACATACACGGTCCTTGTTGTTCACTGACTCTCTGGGCTGTGCCCTCTGGCCTAGAGGCAGGTGTGTGTTAAGTTGCAATACCAGCTATGTCGAGTCTAGAACTGCACTAGATGTGGCTAGAAATCGGTGCTAGAACCTCACCTCACCACTTTGGTTGGAAACCCCTGGGATTGACAGAGCAGCATTGGTTAGTGTGATGTCAGATTTGAGGGAATAACTTCTCTTTGTGTGTCTGTGTGGGGGCATATTTATAAACCTTTGTTCTGTAGCAGCACTTGGATATACAAGCATTATGATTTTGATTTCCTGTGGTGGATTGTATTTTGTTCCGTACCCTTCATTGCTGCTGCTTTGCCCAACAGGTGGAGCTACAGACCAAAGCAAGAGGTTCTCCAAATTCTTGTCTTACTCCAGGTGTTCCTTACAGCGTCTTTGCTGCAGGGGGGGGAATGCACGAGACACTTCCCTAAGGAGAAACTGTTGTGTGGAGAGCTGCAAACCTCCTCCTTTTTTGTACACTCCCAAGATGTGAACAGTTGACTCCTCCTATTATGGCACTGTGAGCCTGCTGCCTGTGTGCATATTCATTATGCGCCATATAGCTTCAGCACACCAGGATAAGCATGAGCTCCACTGTGGTCTTCCCCAACTCTCCTGAGAGCGGTTATTAGTGCAGGGTGTTGTGCAAGCAGCTGTCCCAGGAGGCAGGGAGTCCTGAGTTGTTGGGAGGCTCCTGGGGTTAGCCGTGCACAGACACATTTCATTCAGCTACAGCAAGAAGAGCACCTCTTGCTCCAAGAGTGCTGCAAAGAGAATCCAGTGTTGGCAGAGAACCTGTGGTGCGAAGCATTGCAGTGATCAGTGAGTGAAAAGTTTGGACCAAAGGGAAGAGCAGGGCCACTTACGGCATGTAGGCATCCTGCTTTATGCAGTACGTTACCAAATGTAATTCCTGGTGTGTGATGGGGCCCTAGTGAGCAGCAAGGAACAAGAAGCCCAGCCCGTGCCTGCTTCCACGGAGGAGGTCAGTTTCCTCTTGGAAGCACAGTCAGTTGACCAGTAAGAGACAGTTCACATAACCAGGGCGATATTTCAGAAGGCAGACTAAATGGCTCCTCTTGGCTGTAGTGGGAAGCGCAGCCCACACATGCTGCTGAAATAGGACTGGGCTTTCATTGTGGATGTCAGTGAGGTATATGGGGTACTGTACTGTGACCGCACAGCTCCTTCATATGCGCGCACTGCTGCAGGCTGTGGACTAGGTATTTAACCGGGGCCTGCACTATGATTGCACAGCTACTTCATGCACACTGGACCTAAATCTTGGCAGAATTGGTTGGTAACAAGAAGTGTTACCAGGCATTTATTTACATTTCAGGAAATCTCTTCAACAAGAGCAGTAGACAGCAATGTGTTCCTGGGTGAGGTTTTTTGGGTGGTGGTGGTGGATCATGCTGTATATTCTTGTGTACTCTGTATCAAAACATCCTCTCCCATGGGCTATTCTCCCAACGTGTTTTGCACTAAATGCCCTTGCTTCACTCACCACCTCATCCACTAGTGCTTCAGCTGTGACTGAGCAACAAAACCATTTGGTGGGGCAGGGGTGGATACAGGAAAGAATCCAGCCTTGGCCAGTCAGGTCACAACAGCTGTTGAAATGTATGCACTTTGTGAAATATGTCTATTTAAAAAGTTATTTAATCTTTTTCAGTAAACATATGGCTTTGGCGTATTTCTTGTCTTCTGCAAGGAGAATGCTAAAGTGTATTAACAGTGCAAGGATTGCGTCCCCCCCTCCCCCATACATACATGCTAGAGGAAGCAGAGAGATTGAAGAAAAGCAGGCGGGGATGCTTCAAGCACAGCGTGGAAGAGTTTATAGTTGACTGCCAAGTCAAGATAAAACAGAACCCAATGGCCAAGGATCTAGCTTTCCTGCAGTCAGCTGTATACATTGTCTGGCAGAAATATATCCAACAATTCTGAAGTTACATCCAGACACACATGATCTCTTCCCTCCGTCGCTTAGTGTAAGGGATGAGACATGGCTGTAGCTGAAACTACTACCACTACTCCATACTGCCATTTTGTGTTTTTTAAAGTCCCTGAATGCGTTGCTACTTTAAAACACAAATACCCACTTCCTTTTGGAACAGCTCCATGCAATAGTTCTGTTCACTGCATTACCCTATGCAGTTGTTGCAAGAAACAGTAATGTGTGAATGACAGATGATCTAACCATCCTTGTGTGTTGGAGCCTCTGCCCAAAGATATACATTCTTGTTCGCACTTCATGTTTGCTGCAGTCAGCACTTGATGTAATAGTGGTGTAACCACACCAACCATAATTACCATAGATAGTGTGAAACAGCTTTCAAGGTGGTTCTGCTGAGGCAGCCCTGCTGAGCTATGTTTACATTACAGAGCACAGCCCTGCTGAGCTATGTTTACATTACATTACATTAATGGGACACAGATACCTGCCAGCAAAAGGCCTTGCTGTCAAGCTAGGTCAGTGTTGCACTGATTAAAAGTCACCTGCAGACCCTATGGCAGTCACTAGAACATCATTGAATACGCTCCAGGTGTGGTGACCTTGAGGCCAAAGAAAAGCAGGTTTGCTGTGAAACGTAGTCCAAAAGATAGGTGGGGGGGAACAACCCTGAAAACAAATCAGCAACCAAAAAAGGGTTAATTATTAAACCTCAAAATACATTTAATTATCCATAAATTAGTAAAGCTTTCCCTTGCTTGAAAGCCAGTTGAATCCGACTCTAGGGGGCGGTGCTCATCTCTGTTCCCAAACCGAAGAGCCAGCACTGTTCAAAGACTTTTTCCGTGGTCATGTGGCCGGTGTGACTAAATGCTGAGGTGCACGGAATGCTGTTACCTTCCCACCAAAGCGGTACCTATTTATCTACTTGCTTTCGAACTGCTAGGTTGGCAGGAGCTGGGGCCAGAGACTGGAGCTTACTCCATCACACAGCACTAGGATCTCGGACTGCTGGACCTGCTGACCTTCTGGTCTGCAACTAGGCATCTTAACCTCTGAGCCACCACAGCTCCCATCCATACATTACACATACCATAAATATTGCTCTACTATACATATATAGCTAGTCATTTATGGATAATTACAACTCATTTTATTTTTATAAATTACGTGTATTTTAAAGTTTGCTTTAATTAAGACTTTTTGGTTATGTGCAGTGAAATGTATGGAGGGCAGATTTACCTTATTCTTCATGCTGTCACAGTAGTTCTTCCAGAAATCAAGCTGTATCTTAGAAAGCATACGAGCTTGGGTAAACACAGTGCAAGCAGCATCCTGCATTTTACAGCTGGTTCGATGTAAACTAAAAACAGTTCAATCTCATGTATATATCCCTGAGAAGTCAATGGGTTTTGCTCCTAAGTGGAGTTGAAGTACTATGGAAGGAAAGGTAATGTAACCTTATCTGTTGCTGCACTGAATCGGGAAGGCCTTCACCACCAAGCAGCAAAGTGGATTTCTTCTGAATGCACCCTCTAGAATCTTCCTGTCACTCATTAGTAATACTGAAGACAGATAACAAATAGTGGAGGGGGAATGGTAGGTCAGGCTGGGATCTGAAACACGGTAGCCTTGCGCCACCTAGACCTTACGTGTTTGGTGCAGGCCAATGTAATTTTTGTTAAAGGTTGATTCAAGGATCACAGCAGTGACTCGACTCTTGTTCTTGAAAGTACTGGCATTTATTTTATTGGACACTTTAAAAAACCAACAACCATGAGCCCCAAGTGATCTGATTTGGTCTCTAAAAACATATAAAATATTAAAAAGGCAAACTTGAACACTGTAATCTTTACATTACAAACTACAGTTCTTCCCTCTGCAGATGTTTAGGCGAGCCTCATTTTAACAGGAAGTACAAATGAGCAAGCTTCAAAGTGTTCTAACACTTGAGATGGTAACTACTGCCTGCAAAAGCATACCTTTGATTTCTACAGCAGGAAGAGTAGAGGAAACAACCAGCGATAACGGCCATCCTCTTGGTCAGCTTTGGGTGTCGCAGGGCTGTCTGGAGTGCCACTGTTTGAACCACATGGTAACTGACCAACTTTGTAAAGGCAAATAAGTTTTTCTTTCCTGCTTTTGTGCAATGTCATGCTACCGTGCATGCTGTTCCTGTGGAAAAAATGCTCTCCCCCCCTACTATGTGGCTACTAATAGAAGCAAGTCAGGAGGAGAGCCAGATGTTGTGTTTCTGTATAGCAAAAAATGGCTAGCATTGATAATGCGGTTTGTGTTCATTCACATGCACTGTACTAAACTGCATGACATTTCTGGGTATTATCACTTAGGCCACATTCACAAGCCATATAGAGCCAATATCCCTACGCAATAAGTTTTTTGCATGAGTTGGGGTAGCTATCCTGACCGCACTTGCATTCCCCACAGCCAGACTGCCACAGGACCCAGTTTGTATTGGGACCACAGTATGGGAGAAAAGGGGCTTCAGCCTTCCCTCCATGCTGTTTTTCTGAGCCAGGGTAGGATTTTGGCTTTGTTGCAGGGCTGGGCATGCAGGATTTAGGTTCTGCTCCAGGATGAGAAAAAGACAAGTACCCCTACAGCTTAAAGCAGCTGAGGGAGGGGGAGAATTCAGAAAACCCCTCCCCCCTGGTGGTCCATTTTTTCCAACTACAACCCATATGGGAACCCTATCAGAGATCCCCTGCATCTTGTGATGCTCTGGCCCTAAAATTCTATCCCTGGCAATTTCTAAGGATTAGAATGATATTTTAAAGTACTTATGTCCTGTTTATCCCTAAAGGACTCGAGGAAATATAAACCTGCTGCCTGGGCTTGTTGCTTTAAAGGTAAATGTACCAGCCTGGACCTGATTCAATAGTCATGTCTCCTGTCCTGGTATGATTAGAGCTAGATTTGCTCTACACCAAAAAGATGCAAAAGCTACATTCAAAACAAATAGACCAGTTTGTATATACCAAGATTCAAGTCTTCAGACTATGGATACTTTCAGGGTACAGATTAGGGATTGAATAGAAAGAGGGAAGGGAGTTAAAATTGATATGCAGTGAGGGATAGGGAGTAGTTAGTCATGCAAAAAATACCTAGGAACACACTTAAACTCCATCTCCAGGCCACGGAAAGACTTGTGCACCCTCATTTCTCCACACTCAACAGCTGCTGCCTCCAAGCTCTACTTCACAAAGACTACAGTACCATCTTCCAAAACGGAAGTTAAAATGGTAAAGACCCCAACTTTGGCATCAGTTACCAAGATAAGCACAGGTGGTCTGGGCAATATGAAAAGAATAACCTGGTCATACAGCACAGAACCGTCTCCTGGAGGCAGTTAAGGGAATAGACTCCTGAAAGCCATACCTAAGTCCTACATGGCCTCTGTGTGTAAGAAAGAGTTGGGGAATATTTTTAAAAAGGCAGGTGCTAGCTGAGTAGGCAGAAAACAAAGGTAACCTGCCTTGCATGCTAAAGCCATGCTGCATACATGTTGTTACAATGCACGGTGAGCTAACATGCACCCAGGTTTGCGTGAGTTGACCACAGCAACTGCCCTGCAGAATATTTTCTGCTTTGTGGCAAGGGATTGGACTGGATTGTTGTTAGATCCCACTACTGCTCCAAAATTGTACACCACTTCTTGCAGCAGGCCTTCGATCCCACTACTGCTCCAAAATTGTACACTAAACACTTCTTGCAGCAGGCCTCAGAGTGGATTCAGGGCTGATCCTGTGCAGCAAGATGCCACTGCCAGGGATAAAAGGATGGCTCACCACCAGTGTAGTGCACACCAAATGCAATACTCTCTTCTCTGCCAACAGGCTCATGAGGAAGGGAAGAGGAGGAGCAGGCCCACACCTTCATTAAGGCTGCTGGCCCTTTAAAGTGAGGTAACATTTCCCCCTCCAGGCACAGGGTCCTGTGGAGGGCTGTGCCCCCTTTCTCCCCGAGAGTATCCTTTATACATCTAGGTTGAAGCCAGAGAGGGTTAACTTTTGCCTCTCGGGGGCAGAGAGTCTGGACTTGCGTTGCAGCGGTTGATGGCAGTCGGGGTCCGTCAGAGGAGGGTAATGCTGTCTGTAGCACAGGTATGCAAACACAAAGCCCATTGCCGAACCAACCACGACATCTTGGAGAGGAACAGAAGAAAGAGAATGCAAAGGTCATTCCAATGAGGGCTAACAGCAGCACATCTAATTTAAAAAACAAACACATCCCCTCCATCTCCAGAGCTGTGCATCTGCTTGGACAACTCTGGCATCAAGCCTACTGCCTTCATCAGCAAATCCAATTAAAAAGGAAGAGACTGTTCTGTCCAATATAAGACACTATATCAACTCAGATCAGTGGCCTGTCAAGCTCAGTCCAGTATCTCTTCACAGTATCAGGAAGAAGAGCTTGCCATCCATGCTACCTGATACACTTTCATTGGTGATGCTGTGGACTGAACCTGGGATCTTTTGACTTACCAAACTCACGCCCAAAGACAGTTATTGTTGGCTGCAACAGTGCAGATTAGTCAGCTTTAAATCAGATGTGCAATGCACTGGGATACAAGCCTTCGCAAGCTGAGTGTTTTTCTAGTAGATCAGCAAATGTGCAGGTTGCACAATAGGAAAAACAACACACAAACCCTGTGATATGAATGACATTTAGTAAGAATCATATTGCTTTTTAAACTTTATAAAATTACAAAAATTGTCCAACAGTCTCAACTTTACAATATTGCAAAAAAGTCCAACATTCTCAATGAGCACCCGGTTATAAGCCCATTTCAACAGCAGGTCTTCCTCAGAGTCAGGAGTAATCCTACATTGTAAGGAGGTGTCCGCTTCTTAATCCAGTTCAATATATTAATAGGAGTAAACTTCTTTATTTCCTTCAAAATGTCCTGGGAAAAACCATGGTAAATAAAAATTTGAAACAATTATATCCCATTCAGCTTCATGCTGCTTTTTATTTACCATGGTTTTTCCCAGGACATTTTGAAGGAAATAAAGAAGTTTACTCCTATTAATATATTGAACTGGATTAAGAAGCGGACACCTCCTTACAATATAGGATTACTCCTGACTCTGAGGAAGACCTGCTGTTGAAATGGGCTTATAACCGGGTGCTCATTGAGAATGTTGGACTTTTTTGCAATATTGTAAAGTTGAGACTGTTGGACAATTTTTGTAATTTTATAAAGTTTAAAAAGCAATATGATTCTTACTAAATGTCATTCATATCACAGGGTTTGTGTGTTGTTTTTCCTATTGTGCAACCTGCACATTTGCTGATCTACTAGAAAAACACTCAGCTTGCGAAGGCTTGTATCCCAGTGCATTGCACATCTGATTTAAAGCTGACTAATCTGCACTGTTGCAGCCAACAATAACTGTCTTTGGGCGTGAGTTTGGTAAGTCAAAAGATCCCAGGTTCAGTCCACAGCATCACCTATGAATGTGAATCTGGTAGCATGGATGGCAAGCTCTTCTTCCTGATACTGTGAAGAGATACTGGACTGAGCTTGACAGGCCACTGATCTGAGTTGATATAGTGTCTTATATTGGACAGAACAGTCTCTTCCTTTTTAATTGGATTTGCTGATGAAGGCAGTAGGCTTGATGCCAGAGTTGTCCAAGCAGATGCACAGCTCTGGAGATGGAGGGCATGTGTTTGTTTTTTAAATTAGATGTGCTGCTGTTAGCCCTCATTGGAATGACCTTTGCATTCTCTTTCTTCTGTTCCTCTCCAAGATGTCGTGGTTGGTTCGGCAATGGGCTTTGTGTTTGCATACCTGTGCTACAGACAGCATTACCCTCCTCTGACGGACCCCGACTGCCATCAACCGCTGCAACGCAAGTCCAGACTCTCTGCCCCCGAGAGGCAAAAGTTAACCCTCTCTGGCTTCAACCTAGATGTATAAAGGATACTCTCGGGGAGAAAGGGGGCACAGCCCTCCACAGGACCCTGTGCCTGGAGGGGGAAATGTTACCTCACTTTAAAGGGCCAGCAGCCTTAATGAAGGTGTGGGCCTGCTCCTCCTCTTCCCTTCCTCATGAGCCTGTTGGCAGAGAAGAGAGTATTGCATTTGGTGTGCACTACACTGGTGGTGAGCCATCCTTTTATCCCTGGCAGTGGCATCTTGCTGCACAGGATCAGCCCTGAATCCACTCTAAGGCCTGCTGCAAGAAGTGGTGTACAATTTTGGAGCAGTAGTGGGATCTAACAACAATCCAGTCCAATCCCTTGCCACAAAGCAGAAAATATTCTGCAGGGCAGTTGCTGTGGTCAACTCACGCAAACCTGGGTGCATGTTAGCTCACCGTGCATCGTAACAACATGTATGAAGCATGGCTTTAGCATGCAGGGCAGGTTACCTTTGTTTTCTGCCTACTCAGCTAGCACCTGCCTTTTTAAAAATATTCCCCAACTCTTTCTTACACACAGAGGCCATGTAGGACTTAGGTATGGCTTTCAGGAGTCTATTCCCTTAACTGCCTCCAGGAGACGGTTCTGTGCTGTATGACCAGGTTATTCTTTTCATATTGCCCAGACCACCTGTGCTTATCTTGGTAACTGATGCCAAAGTTGGGGTCTTTACCATTTTAACTTCCGTTTTGGAAGATGGTACTGTAGTCTTTGTGAAGTAGAGCTTGGAGGCAGCAGCTGTTGAGTGTGGAGAAATGAGGGTGCACAAGTCTTTCCGTGGCCTGGAGATGGAGTTTAAGTGTGTTCCTAGGTATTTTTTGCATGACTAACTACTCCCTATCCCTCACTGCATATCAATTTTAACTCCCTTCCCTCTTTCTATTCAATCCCTAATCTGTACCCTGAAAGTATCCATAGTCTGAAGACTTGAATCTTGGTATATACAAACTGGTCTATTTGTTTTGAATGTAGCTTTTGCATCTTTTTGGTGTAGAGCAAATCTAGCTCTAATCATACCAGGACAGGAGACATGACTTGGCATGTAGAAGGAGCCAAAGGCAAGGCCGGCAAAAGCAACTGCAAGATAGGAGAGGGATCCCAGTGAGACCCCAATAATGCCCAACCGTCTCCACACACACCCTTTAGTAATAGCAGCCTGTAAACATCAGGAAGGTATCTAGGCAGTTTATAGAGCAGGCTAGCCTTGAATTATGGAGACAGCGGCAATACTGTAAGTGTCCTCTCAGGGCTGCCTCATATTTTACAGGAGCTGGTCAATCGCTGCATTCTCATAACTAATCCTGCATTATTTGAACAACAGAACCCCCCGAACAGGCAAATCACACGGGAGGTTCCCACAACTGCACCCAAGACCCTAGTCTGCCACCCTAACCTTTACACCACATTGGCTCTCAAGGGATGCTAACGCCCGCATGATTCTGTTATTCGGGTGTTACTACCAATGATGAAGAAGCAGAAATCATTTTGCACTGGTAACATATGAATTGTCCCCTCCCCAAGATTACTACAAAAGGCATTAAAGCTTTAAAATCTTAATTTCCACAATGTTTGCGGTGCGTTTGCAGAAGAATTTCTTCCTACATTGCTGCAGAGCTAAAACAAAAGTTTAGGAGAAACTCCAGAATAATTAGGATTGCATCCTAGGAACAAGTTCCATGTGCGTTAGATAGGCTCTGCTAATGGTGCATACTTCTTCTTGTGCTAGGTCTTCCTTTTGCACAAGATCGATGGGTTTCAATGAGCCTTGTTGCAAACACGAGGGCCAGTGACTATATAGCGTCCACAGAACTTGTTCAGAGGGTCGAACTCTAAGGCATGAGATGGGCCTTGGGAACGCCTGAGCATATGCTGCACACTGGGTCATGCAGAAAGGCCTTCTGGGTGGCTCTTCCCTGCAGCACATGGCTTGGTTCACTTGAGAAAGCCACCTGGCATGATCAGCTCTGCAAACATATCCTCCCAATGAGAATGCCCTCTGCTCTGTAGTCTGGAGTGTACAGGTTGCTCGATCAAGAACTGGCGGACAGACAGCTCAGTTCCAGAAATGGCTTTTTGGTACACGCCATCTGAATGATCCCAGCTATTGAGGATGATCTGAACAGTAGCCCCTGGTTCCATCTGCTGCAGATGCACAGTTAAGAGGTCTAGGAGAAGCTAAGGCACACAATCGAGCTAGCAATCGTTATCAAATCTGATCAGCACTTCCTGTTCGTACCTGCAACCCATCCAGACCACCATCAAACTTACATGACGAATGCCCACTGGGGAAACTCTTGCGCCCTTCTGTCACTACCTCTGCGTCACCCGTGCACAACAGTTGAGCAGTTGCCCGTCCATCTGGAAAGCAGCGGAAGAAGAAATCGGGCCGAGGCCTGCAGCGAGGAAAGGAAGCAAAAGGATGAGACTCCGCAGGGCTAGCAAGAGCCCGAAAGAGGAAGCTGTCACCGTAGGATGCTTCTTCCAGGCGCCAAAAAAGCCACTGTCCTTGCTGCAGCCAATTCTAGGGGTCTCTTAAGGATGTGCAGGTAAGATACGTTTGTAGACAAGTGGTTTTCCGTGTTGGACTATCTGTCTAGGCAACAATTTCTCTCCCCTGAGTGGTCCCAATATCACAAATGGATTTGAGATTTCCTTTGGCCTTTTCTCTTTCTGTTTCAATGGGTACAGTTATCTCTTCTCTCGTTCTGTACAGACTCTTTCCTATCTTTTTCTTCCTCTTTATCTTCTCTCTCCTCTCCCATTCGTTAGAGGGTTTAAGACAATGGCAAAATCAAACACAAAACTAAGCAATTACTTTTAAGTAACATGCTAATAAAACTAAGAAAACACAGTCGCATAAGTGACAGTACTTAAAAAATCTATTAGCTAATTACAAACTATGTGAATGTTATATACTAAGTCTTGGATTGTTTATCTTTTATCAATTGCTGTAAAATTAATGTTTATACTCTGTTACGATTGTATTTGACTTTGCAAAGTTATAAATAAAAAAAGCCACTGTCCTTGCTGCAGCCAATTCCAGGGGTCTCTTAAGGATGTGCAGGTCTCTGCCTTTGCTTGACTGAACTTCAAATTAGACTTCTTAATTCAGCCACAGATGCTGCCAGAGCCGACTGCATCCTCTCGGCACGTTAAATCACTAACATCAGCTACAGTCCAATTCAGACTGGGGTCATGTAGGGTACATCCCCCCCCCCGATCAAAACTAGCCCTACTGTCCTGTACGTAGTCCTTACAGAGAAAAAATGTGGTTTGCCCATCTTTCCCCCCCCTTTGGGGGCGATGCATGTGTGCCTGTACGTGTGGTGGGGGATTTGTTTCAACTCGCATAACCATGTAGGGGAAAGTACTGAACTCCCCCTACCCATGCATAGCCCTCATTCTCCATGTGGCTGATTTTAGCATTCTAAAAACAGTGGAAGGATCCAGTTATGGGTCTCCCATTGTCTTATTCTAATTTGGCTCCAACTATCACTCTGCAGAGAGGAACACCTTTAGAGAATTCCCAGGGTACTGATTGTTACGACTGGGGACCCTGAACCCATGGCAACTGTTTATTTCCCACAACTGAGCCAGGGAAAACAGGAACTGGGTTTCCACATGAAAAAGCCCATTTAGCCTACCTGCCAAAGAAGGAGATGAACAGGCATCATAAAAAACCCGAGCCAGGGAAGAGAGAGAAGGGCTATGTGCCAAGGGACCTCATTGGCAGCTCTTACAATATCTCCCAAGAGAGTCAGGATTCCTCACTCTGAATGGGGGTGGGGAGGCTTCCGCCAAAGCAGGCAGGAGTTTTAAAAGGCGGAATCTTCCTTTTCCTGGGTTCAAATACTTCTGCCGAGATGCTGTGACCTGTGAGGCCCATCGTCCTCTGTCAGGGGAGCGGTAAAGAGGTGGTGGTGGGGTATTTGCGCCATCTGAAGGTAACTGTCCTGTACTGTGATTCAGCTAGACTTTCGTTCCACTGAGCACATGGCTGAGGACAGTGAGGGTGAGAGAGATCCGCTGGACTCCCTCTTTCCCTTCCTCTCTACTGGCTGCCTCCACCTGTGATGGATATTAGGGCGCCATCTGATGCAGTGAAGAAGTCTTAGATTTTAACTTATAATAATGTGGATTTTAAAACTGTAATATGCTGAAGTATTGTATTCTGATTGTTGTAAGCTGCCCTCAGGCCTGACAGCCCTAGCCTAGTGGTTAGTGGCCTGATACTTCACAAATCCGCCCAAAAGGTTTACATTCGAGTGTTGCTACCAAGGCAGCTCTTACTCTGTTTTTTTCTATATGAAACGCGGAACTTTTTCAATCTCAAATTTTTAAAATGTAATTGTTGGATTTGATGTGTTGTTTCATTGTCACATTATTCTGTATGACCTTGTAAGCCGCCCTGAGCCCGTTTGCGGGAAGGGCGGGACAGAAATCAAAGAAATCAAATAACAAATAAATAAATTATAATGGAGTGGGATATGTCTAATAACATAAATAAATACATGTTTGTTTTAATTTTCCTTAGACCTGTATCTCCTGTGATAACTATTTTCCATGTATGTGCTCCAGGGGTCATTTCGTAGAAAAAGAGCTAGGGGGACTCATTAGCATAACTCATTAGCATATGCCACACCCCCTGACATCACCGGAAGTGTGTCCTCCCCACAGCCAGCGGCGACCTCCAGCGGGCACCAGCAGGGAGCTCCAGGCCCCGCCCTCCCGCCCCTCACCCGGGGGGATGGCGTCCCCCCGCGTCCCCCCCAAATGACCCCTGATGT
>NW_015160936.1:154937-155306 GCF_001447785.1 Gekko japonicus
TAGATGGTCATGGCCCCACCTCCAGCATGCCCGGCGTCATAACGTCACTTCCTGGTGACGTGTGTGCAGCGCGTGTGCATAGGACGCCAGACGGGAGTCCCCCGCTCCCGAAGATTTTCGACTTGGCAACCCTAGTGAGAACACACATACCCAGGGCGGGACTGTGACCCTGGTTTTACAGAAGAGGCCGAGAGTGGGAAGAACAGAGGGTCGCAGTGGGACGCCCTGGCCACATGGAGTTGTACAGGGATTTGGACAGAGGTGTCTGCCATTCTTGCAGCCCAAGAACCTTTGCTGGTGGATGCTGGCAGGGCTGGTATCAGCATTCCGTCAGGTGGGGCATCTGCCAGGGCCCAGGGCTTCTGGCAG
>NW_015160936.1:155321-169769 GCF_001447785.1 Gekko japonicus
CCCCCGCTATCTGCCTGCCGGCCCTTCCCTCACCCACTTGCTTGGCAGTGCTCCACCTCCTGTGCTCCTAGCTACCTGGGCTGCCCAGCACTGCCCGGGAAGAGTGTGTGGATAGTGATGGTCACAGCAGCGGCACTCTCAGTTGTACACACACACACACACCCAGTGCCACTGAGGAAAGGGCAAGCAGGTGGGTGTGGGAGGGGTCATGAGTAGGCAAGGGAAGGATGCATAGGCAGGTTGGGGGGTACACAGTAAGGGGCAGGAAGGGAGGAGTGGGGGTCCTGGTGGTGAGCATACGAGGGAAGGGGGGCTAAGCACTCTCTGCCCAGGGCCCAACAAAACCTGGGACCGGCCCTGGATGCTGAACTAGGGACCTCTGGCATGACCCACCACTGCGTCATATGCTGTCATCTTGAAATCGGATTAAAATCAGAGGTCAAGGAAATCAAGCCGGTTTCTCCAAAGATGTCGCCCACCACAGGACTCTCAACATTTGGCTGTCAATACTGGAATGGGAGGGCCCAGGAAAAGTAGCGGCACAGATGCATCCTTGGGAAGTGCTCACCTGCCTACGACCAACTTCACAGCATTGGTGAAGACTCCATTCAGTGTAAGAGCCAAGCTGGCCCCTAGAGGAAGAAGAGTGCATGTCATCAGCAGCATTGTTAACAGCTCAGTTCTAATCCCTGTAAAGATGAGCAAGATAACGAGGAAAGGGACTTGTCTCTGCTGGGATCAGGAGTTCCTAGAGGCAAATTTATTTATTTGGTACATTTTTATCCCACCCTCCCTCCAAGGAGCGCAGACAGATGTATACATCACTCTCCCTTCCTCCATTTTATCATCACAACAACCCAGCAGGGCAGGTTTTATCCTCACAATGACCCACCAAGGTCACCCAGGGAGCTTCCACTGCAGAGTGGGGATTCAAACCTGAATCTCCCAGACAGTGACATCCTAATGACTACACTGCAGTTGTTCTTTTGTCCAGCAGTAGACCTGGATGATGTTATCAGGAAAGGTCAGCTGACCTTTCCTGATAACATCATCCAGATGTTTGACAGATGGTTGTGTAATAAGTTAGTAAGCTCAGTTAGTAATAACATTCTGACCCTGCCCAGCAACCCTCCAGCTCAATGCTCCCCCACCCGTGCTACCACCCCCGCTCAAGCTCACCTAGACTTGCTTCCCGCATATCATCTTGGTCAGCGTTCATGAAGAATTTGGCCAGAAGAATCAAGACCACGGGAGATAAAAAGGAAATGAACTGCAATAGGATGAAGGAGACAGGCTTAGTCAGCATCACTGTGAGAAAAGAATAAAAGCAAGTGGAACCTACACAGGGCAAAGACTTTGCTATTTCCCCTGGCATCCCGGCTATCATTTTGTAATGCTGTGCCTTCATTTTAACATTTAGAGAGACCTGTCAACTGCCTTGTTCCAGACTGTTTTACAATGGCTGTATAGAAAAAAAGCAGACTATAAAGCAAACAAAACTTGCTGCTTGTAGCCAATGTTCCCTCTAAGCTGTGGAGTCTTGTGAGCAAAAATTCTGCTTTGTGAGTTACTGGCTTTAAAGTTGTGAGCCAGCCATTTGGCTGCTGCATAAATCAGTTTGCTCTGGAGCCATCCTTCCTGAGCCAAGACAAAAATCTGTGAGCTGGAGGCTAAAAAATTGTGAGCTAGCTCACACTAACTCAGCTTAGAGGGAACACTGCTTGTAGCACAGTGACTTAAGAATGAGCTACGATCCCACGACCCCAAGTTCACGTTTCTCCGTAAACTCCCTAAATGGCTTTAGGCAAGCCATTTCCCCTCAGGCTCCCTCATACGAAAATAACAATCCCAGACCACTTTACAGGACTATTGCAAGGACTGTATCAAGGCAACGCATGTGCTGTAGACCAAAAGCACCATATAATTGCTAGACGCAATAATAATAATAATAATAATAATAATAATAATAATAATAATAATAATAATAATAATAATTTGTGTCCTTATTTAGGAACCTCTCTGTGTTGGGCTGTTCTTTCTATGATCTTTTATCCTGTCTTTAAAAAAAAAACCCTCAAAAAACTCTTCTGAACATTTGTGGCTTACACAGTTTGGCCAGAAAGTCTCCTGATGGAACACTGCCCTGATCCAGATGTACTTAGCTTCGGCCAGGCTGCAACACCGTGGACCCTTCAACCATCAAATCACCCAGACAACTGTGTAGGATGCTGATATAACACATGGACAAGCCCTTGCAGTTGCCAACTCTAGCTTGAGAAACTCCTGGAGACTTGGGGAGTGGAGGGAGCTCAGCCAGGATATGAGAACTGATCTCTGTAGCCTGGAGATCAGTTGTAATTCTGGGAGAACTCCAGATCTCGCCTGGAGGCTGGTAACCCTAGCGGTGCAGGAGGTGATGTGTGTCGTCTTCTGAACCTATGCTGTTGGCCATGACTCAACCAAGTCCCTGCAGTCACACCCAGCTGGGGATTGCATAGGAGGAAGCACCGGGCTTGTCTTGCTTGGGGTGACCAAACACCTGAAACTGGCTCCGCCACGGACCCACATGGGACCTAATGTGGTAAGACTAGATCTGTCCCCTTTTAGGCTTTGTTCCAACAAAATTTCAGGTTTTGGCAACACAGACACATTCAGTTGTCCTTAAAACAATCCATAACATTTGTTAATGTATTGGCTGAATGCCTGCAGACAGAAAGAGAAATAAAACCACCATTTTGGCGAAGTTTCTTAATAATTCAATATTGTGTTAAATTGGCCAGCACTTCTTAATAAGCTGGCAGAAACTGGGAAATGGGCTCACTAAAATGTCCCCCCCCCCGCCCCCCAGGATTCTAGGAACTCTCAGGGGCCAGGCCTTCAGCAGGCTAATTCCATCTCCCCTTCCAGCTAGAGTTTCCAACTGCCTGGAGAAAAAAAGTGTCCTATCCCTTTAAAAGAGGCTTTTTGCATTCTTTCATGTATTAAAGGGACAGGACATTTTTTCTCCAGGACTGCCCCAACTGACATTTAGTGGCTTTCAGCATTCTGTGTGTTTTGTAGAGCATAGTCCGTCCTCGTCAAGCTGGTTTTTAAGGGTCCCATCCAAATACTTTTCTGCACACCTGTGTATGCAGATACTCCTACCCTACATGATTGAATATCCACATAGAGGCCAGTAAGTTTAGATACAACATTCAGTATCAGGTACTGTAGGTATTTAAGCTTCCCCTCCTTTTACTGTGGGGAAGACCTTGTAAGATATTTAGTTCAGCTCTTAAAAAAAGGGAAAAGTTCCTAAATTTAAATTGTATCTGGAGAGGATCCTCTCTTAAGAGCGTCTGCACTAGAACATATATTAATATTTACTTTTTTAAAAAGATAGCAACTAATATTAGTTGACTGATGCATTTTCATCAATCAAAAAGCACCCACTCTGTGCCCAAACAACTGACCGATCGTTTCCTGAGAAACTAAGAACTCTGACCATGAAAGATTTGTCTTTCTTTATCAAGATACAGCGCTATCACCTTGCTTCCAATTTTTTTCATCTGCATCACCGTAGACGTTATCTTATGAATGCATGCCACATTGTATAGCCCACACTGGATACAGAGTAGAAGCGGCGCCCACTCGAAACAAACCATATACTTCAGGCACAGCCTACACTGCGCAAAACGGTTGGAATGAAGGCGTACTTACAAACATCGGCTTGGCAGGCACATGGTCAGACTCCACGTAGGGGTTTTTATACAGCCACATCTCTTCAGGCTGTATGACCCGCTGGAATGGGGGCAGGACTTCAGTGATCCTACAGAAAAGAGAATTCGGTGACTAAGATGTCTGTGGTAGTGCCAGGGAGAGCAACAGGCCAGAGTTGAGACTTTCTCCCAGTAGAAAAGGCTTCAAGGGCTGGAGCCTAAGGGAGCATTTCCCAGCCTGTGAGTCCTGATCCCAAAGTGGGTTGGTGAAGCCTACCAAAGTGGGTCATAGGCTTTTGCAGTTTTATCGATTTAGGTAAATTTTTGCTTCGATGCCTCAAGTCATGGTTATCAAACAGGCATACTTAAAATGCATGAAAGCGATGGCCACCAAAGACCCAAGGTCCAAAATCCACATGACCAATAAATCGATGTGTGACCGTACCAAGCAAATGTTTTTTTTTCCAAATGTTTTTATTGTATCCCAATATTGTTATTACATTACAGTTTAGTTCCAACTTTTTGATACTTTTACCCCTCTGTTTTTTCCCTCCCCCCTAAGGTGGCCACCATCATGTTATTCAAATTACATTTTCAACCATGAGCACATTCTTTCCAACTTTTCAAATATACCTCTGTTGGCTTCCCCTTTATAAACCCATTTAAAGTATACCGACCATTTCTTTTTTATCTCCTTCATTTTTACAGTCCATGTCTTATCTTGCTTTAAGCATTCCAATATGTCCGATTGTATATATTCATATAAATATTCGTTCCATTTTTCTAAAGTCCATTTTGAGTTCTCCTTCCAACCATATGCAATTACTGCATGCGCTGCTAATAACATTACTTTGAAAATATCCTGATTTTGTTTCTCAATTCTATGGTTTCCCAATACACCCATAAATAATAAATCTACATCTATAACCAGGTTCACTTTACATAGCACTGCTATTTTCCCCCGTATCTTTTCCCAAAAATCTATCACTTTTGGGCATTCCCACCATAAGTGAGAATACCACCCTTCTTTTGCATTACAGTGCCAGCAATTGGGTTTCATTCCTTTTATCATATATGCCAGTTGTGCAGGAGTTCTGTACCACTTCCATATTATCTTTCTTTCAAGTTCTCTATACTTTTCTAGCTTAATTTTCTTCAAGTTCACCATTAACTTATTGACATCCTCAGTAGTAATTTGTTTTTCCTTATTCCATTTGTTTTTTAAGCTTCTGCACATAAATTCCTTATCTTTCACCAATTCTAAATAAATCTTCCCTGCCAATCCTTTTTTTATTTCTTTCACATATAGTATTTGTTCCATATTATTATCTTCCCTTTTAATAGCTTCTTTATACTTATCTTGTTTAATTAAAGAATATAATCCCATCGAATTTAACCAATATCTATTTCCTAGTTTTTGATTCAACTCCTGAGGCGTTAGTGGATTCCCTTGGCTATTATACATATCCTTCACTCTTAATATTCCTTCCTTCTGCAGGTCGTCCCAGAATTTCGGATTCATCTCCTTCTCCCATATATACCTAAGTGGAGTCCATTTTGAAGTTTGTGGCATCAATACCTTTTCCCACCTCTTCCAAACAAGTAAAGCTGTTTTCCTTGGTCCTTCTGCTTGTCTTATTTCTTTTCGTAGATCTCTAGAATACATTCCATAACTTCCTGCTCCCTTATTTATCTCAGATTCCAATCTTACCCACTTGTCCTCTTTCCTCCATTCTAACTCCATCACTATTTTTAGCTGAAATGCATCATAATAAGCTTGTATACATGGTAACCCCCATCCTAAATCATCTTGGGGCATATATACTAATTTTTTTATCATTCTTGATTTTTTCCGTCCAAACACCCAGTTTTTAATATGTTCATCCCATTTCCTCATAACTGCTTGGTCTAATTCTATTGGGAGTACCTGAAGTAAATATAGCATCTTTGGAAGTATAAACATCTTTACTGCTCTAATTTTCCCTAAAATACTCAAATTCTTGTTTTTCCACTCCTTCAGTTTCTTTATTATCTTTGACCAAGCCTTATTATAATTAATTTTTTGCAGCCTCTCTATATTTCTATCGAGATATACTCCTAGATATTTAATCTTCCGAACTCCTGATTTCATCCCCGTTAGCTCTAGTATCGCTCTTTTAGTTTCTCTATCTACATTACTAAACATTATTTCAGATTTCTTAATATTTATTCCAAGCCCAGAACTTAACTTAAAATCGTCTAAAATAACTAACAATTCTCTTATTGCCTGTAATGGGTTACTTATTGTCAGCAGGATATCATCCGCAAAGAGATTCAGTTTAAGTTCTTCCTTGCCTATTTGGAATCCCTGAATTCTACCACTATTTCGTATCCTATCTGCTAGGGGTTCCATTGCTAATGCAAATAGCCTAGGGGACAATGGGCACCCTTGCTTTACTCCTCTCTCAATTAAGATTTCTCTAGTATGTCCATCATTTATTCTAATGACTGCTTTGCCTCCCCTATAAATTTCCCTTATAGTATTCAAATACGGTCCCCTAAAGCCAAATTTTTCCAATACCTGCATTAGATAATCATGATTTAAAGTGTCGAACGCCTTATATACATCTAATTTTAATAAAACTAATGTTTTCTTATTTTTACAGGACAAGGCATTTAGTATATTTCTCAATGGGTGGGCTATGAATCTATTTTTGACAAAGCCATATTGATCTTCCTTGACTAATTTTGATAGCAGTTTTCCCAATCTATTATCCAACACTTTTGTAAAAATTTTATAATCTTGATTCATCAGACTAATTGGTCTATATGAATTTATATCTAATGGATCCCTCTGGGGTTTTAATATTGGTAGAATTTCAGCTTTCTTCCATGTGTCTGGCATTTTGCCTTCTTTTAGAATATAATTAAATAATCTTTGCATTTCTGGAATCAGAATCTCCGCCATTTCTTTATAATATTCTGCCGTGAACCCATCCAACCCGGGGGATTTCCTATTTTTTAACCCTTTTATTACTTCTGCTATTTCCTTCTTTGTAATTTCTTCATTCAGTCTTTCTCTCTGTTCTGATGTTAACTTCTTATCTAGTTGTTCCTCAAATTTTTGGTTTTCTCCAGATTTAAATAGTTGCTGATAAAATTTAGCAAATTCCTCTCTTATCTGAGTATTTTTAAAAAGCTGGTTCCCCCCATCCCCCTTGACACATCCTATTTTTTGTTTTTCTTTTCTTGATTTTAGATAATTAGCCATTCTTTTCATTGTATTCATATTAATTCTATGATATTCGTTTTTTACTAATATTTCTTTTTTCCACATAGACAAAGAATCTAAATTCTCTAAGTCTTTTTTAAGTTTTTTTAATAATTCCTGAGTCTGCCTATTATAGTTACTCTGAAGTTCCTTTTGTTTTAGCGTGATTTCATTTACTATCCTCCTTCTCTCCTTATTATTTTCTCTTTTAATTCTAATTTCCTTAGCAATATAAACTCCCCTTATCACTGCTTTGGCTGCATCCCAAACTACTTCTTCCCTGGCTGAGTTCCTATTCTCTCTAAAGTAACATTCTATGTTTTTCCTTACGTCCAACCGATCCTCTTCAATTAAAGGCAAATTTGCCTTATATCGCCAAATAAACTCTTTTCGCTCTTCGCTTAATTTAAATTGAACTATCAAAGGAGCATGGTCCGAAATCCATATAGGCTCAGTTATTGTTTTCACCACCTCTATCTCATTTGTTTCCTTTACTAAAACATAATCAATATATGAAAAGTTCTTAAATCTATTAGAGAAGTATGTAGGTTGTAACGTTTTCCCTCCATACATAAATGCATCTTTCAATTTCCATTTCTTAAGCTTCAGAGTTTTACTTTTCCTAAAATCATAATTAACATCTCCTGCCACTACCAATTCGCCTTCATAGAAGTTCTGCAGTTTCTGAAATATCTTATTCAAAAATCTTACCTGGCCTGTATTTGGTGCATATATAGAAGCTATTGTAAACTTCCTATTATTCATCCGTACTAAGCAAATGTGGACTTGTGGGTTACTGCATCAAAAAGTTTGGGAACCACTGGCCCGAGGCACGCGGCTAAGTCTGAAGCCTTCTTCCAATGTATGTGGCTCTTCCTCTGACGGAGGAGCCACTCCCGTCGGAAGCCGGCTTCTGAAGCTGGAAGCTTCACTAAGTGAAGTGACGGGACACTTGCCTATGAATCCATTATGCTGCCCTGGCACCAAGAATCACCAGTCTAGGATGTTGTAATCCTTCCCTTCCCTTCAGGGAGTGCAGAACAGCACCCTGGGTTCTCCCGTCCCCATTTCATCCTCACAACAAGGTAGGTTAGGTTGAGAGAACGTGTCTGGCCCAAGGTCACACTTCAGAGCAGAGTGGGTATTTGAACCCAGGTCACCCAACATTGTAACCACTAAACTGTCACTCTTCTGCCAGCTGAATGTGTCTCTTTGCTACAGCACGGCTCCCTGCACTGGTGGAAACCTCTGCTGCTAATGGAATACATTCACCGTACATAACCCGAAGAGCAGAGCAAGTGTCTTGAGTTGGTACAGTCCACAGAATGGAATTCCACCTAGGTTCAAATCCGGGATCAGATATGAGCTCACAAGCTAGCCTTGGACAGGCATAACTCTCTGGCTCTTTTTGTATGATCAGACTGTTTTTGCAAAATGCAATAAACACACTTTGGTTACTTATTTGTTGTCACGCTGGCACCCTTGATGATTGATCAGTCCAATATTTTCAACTGACCACCAACCATTTTGCCTGCAATCAAGTACTCCATGAATGATGCTATGTACAGGGTCGCTCTCCTGGTATCAGGAGCAAGGGTTGTGCTTGCTCCTGAGTCTTGCACTCTTTGGGGAAGCCTTAGCAGCACAGAAAAGAAGCTTTGCTAGAACCAAAGGCAAAAATAGGAAACCATCGATGGCAAAGAAGATCCCTTTCCGATATCATTTAAAAGTTAATTTAATCAGCTCCTTTCCAGACATCACGATAATGAGAGTTCTGTCCAGCTTTTCTGCTGGTGAAAAAGGAAGGAGGCATCCTCTTCATCCGCTCAAAAAGGATATTCTGAGAATTATGGGGTCTGCAGGTAGGTGGTACAAAAGCCACGTGGGAGGGAGAACTAGTATGGATGGGGAAAAGATGAGATTCAGGGGAAAACAATGTTCCCTCTAATTTCCCCCCCTACTGAGCGGAGCAGTTCACATCCTGAGCAGAATATAACTGCGGTAATCGTAAAATGGGCAGTGGGCAGCAGAAGACCCTGCCTGGCTCCAGACTGCTGCTGAGCGGGGCTTCCTGTGTTCATGAGCGGCCACTCCTGCACACAGTTTAGAGGGGACACTAGTGGAAATGTCAACTGGATCCAGCACCCTGAAACAAACACCCATTTTCTGTATCATCCAAATTCGGGTGCCTGGATAAACTGGAGTTTGCTTTCTCTCTTCTTTGCTCTCTACAAATCAGGACCCTAAACTGGAATTAAAGTTTAGAATGCTGGATTACGGGCAGTGGGTAATACATAATAATTCATCCAGGTGCTTGCATTCAGGCAGCAGAGTGACGTAGAGTTTGATTCAAGGCTATAGAGTTTGGGAAGCCTTCCATTTTGCTCCAAGTGTAACAAGGAAAGTACATGAGTATCAGAACAAGAGCATTCATGCCCATCACAGACAAATCTCTCTTTGCCGTGATCTCTGAATGTACCTAAGCAGTCACACCAATCCGTTTTTTGTAATGAGTGTAACTATCAAATCTGTTGACGAGCAAAGCATCTTTTTGGTCAGAAATGCTTTAAAAACAGTCAAATGCTTAACCTTAGATCTAGATTTAAATCCCTATCCTTGACCAGGCACAAACCCACAAGTTAGCCCTGGGCAAAGCCCCCCAAGCTCTGGGCCCCTCCACACGGTCCACCTTTTTTGGACAAAAGATTTATCATGCTATGGTATAGTGCAGGGATCCCCAACCTTTTTGAGCCTGTGGGCCCCTTCAGAATGCTGACACAGTATTGTGGACACAGCCACAAAATGGCTGCCACAGGAGGTGGAGCCAGCCTAGGGCTGCCAAGTGGGGAGCGGGGGGAGCGGGTAACCCCCCGCTTCGGAGGCCCAATTCCCGCCACCACTTTGGGACTCCACTGGGGAGAAAAGCAGGATATAAATGAAGTAAAATAAAATACAATACAGTGATTGACCACAGTGTGAAATGGGATACTACACTAGATGGACCACCTCTTATACTCTTAAAATCAATATTGTAAACAGCAACAATATTACAATATTACTTTTCTTTCTTTTCTTTCTCAGGCATTCTCCAGTCCAGGCCCAGTCCAGACCTGCATCTACACAGATTTATCAACACACCTGTACGACCCACACACAACTGCAGCAATTCTGTGAACTTTCCAGCTCCCCTGTAGCCCCTGCAAGCTGTCCTTCTGCCATGCTGGAGTGCACATCCAGCCGATTCATCTCTTTGTTTGCATTGGAAAGGCAAACAGCAGCAGGGCTATCTTGACACCACATTATTACTGCAGCTACTGTACCAAAGCCAAGCACCTTTGGCTCTGGTCAGTGCCTGGATGAGAGATGACCTCATGCATCCCAAGTAAGCTGTCTCAGTTTCCACAATGGCAGAAAGGTAGATCTAAGTCTAAGAAAGACAACACTGGATGGACAACAGTTATAGGTAACTGTAATCTTGTTTTCTCTTCCACCATCCACAATGTACAGCTAGAATGCCCACCTGTGCCTGAATTGATAAAGTTCCTCATTGATAAAGTTCCTCATCAAAGGCTCCTAAGTAAGCTCAATAGTCACGGGATAAAAGGACAAGTCCTCTTATGGATCAAAAACTGGCTAATTAATAGGAAACAGATAATGAGTATAAATGGGCAATTTTCACAGTGGAGGGTGGTGAGCGGTGGGGTACCACAGGGATTAGTACTCCGTCCAATGCTTTTTAACTTGTTTATTAATTATTTGGAGTTGGGAGTAAGCATTGAAGTTGCTAGATTTGCAGATGACATAAAGTTGTTCAGGGAGGTGAGAACCAGGGAGGATTGTGAGGCACTCCAAAGGGATCTGTCGAGGATGGGCGAGTGGGCATCAACGTGGCAAACAGGGTTCAATGTGGCCAAGTGCAAAGTGATGCACATTGGGTCCAAAAATCCTAACTATAAATACACATTGATAGGGTCCGAACTGGCAGAGACTGGCCAAGAGAGAGATCTTGGAGTCATAGTAGATAACTCAATGAAAATGTCGAGACAGTGTGCAACTGCAATAAAAAAGGCCAACACTGGGGATTATTAGGAAAAGAATTGACAACAAATCAGCCAGTATCATAATGCCCCTGTATAAATCAATGGTGCAACCTTCTTTGGAGTCCTGTGCACAGTTCTGGTCACCACAGCTCAAAAAGGATATTATAGCATTGGAAAAAGTGCACAAAAGGGCAACTAGAATGATAAAAGGGTTGGAACACTTTCCCTATGAAGAAAGGTTAAAATGCTTGGGGCTCTTTAGCTTGGAGAAATGACGGCTGAGGGGTGACATGATTGAGGTTTATAAGATTATGCATGGGATAGAGCAGGTTGAGAAAGAAGTACTTTTCTCCCTTTCTCACAATACAAGAACTTGTGGGCACTCAATGAAATTGCTGAGCAGTCGGGTTAGAACAGATAAAAGGAAGTACTTCTTCACCCAAAGAGTGATGAACACATGGAACTCACTGCCACAGGAGGTGGCGGCGGCTACAAGCATGGACAGCTTGAAGAGGTAATTAGATAAGCATATGGAGCAGAAGTCTATCAGTGGCTATTAGCCACATGGTATAGATAGGAACTCTCAGGCTGGGGCAAGTGATGCACTGTATTCTTGGGGCTTGGGGGGGGGACAGTGGGAGGCCTTCTAGTGTCCTGGCCCCACTGATGGACTTCCTGATGGCAGCTGGTATTTTTGGCCACTGTGTGACAGAGTGTTAGACTAGATGGGCCATTGGCCTGATCCAACATTGGCTTCTCTTATGTTCTTAATTTGGGGCTATTGAGAGCGTCATGCAAAGGATGAAGCATTCACTAATCACGAGGAAAGTCCTCTGGGGTTTGATTCTCCCATTTGTCCTAAACTAATCACTTCTCTCTCCCTTTGGTGACATGCGCATGAATCAGATGAAACCTTGCACTTGTGTCCTCTGCAGAGCTCTTTTTGTAGAAAAAGCCCAGCAGGAACTCATTAGCATAATAGGCCACACCCAACAGCAGGAACTCATTAGCATATTGGGCCACACCCCTGACAGCACAGCTCATTAGCACATTAGCCCACACCCCCATGTTACCAGAAGTGTGGTTATCCACACTTTTGTTTGTTTACCTTGTTTGTTGTCAAAGCCCAGGGCTTTTTTGTAGCAGGAACTCCTTTGCATGTTAGGCCACACACCCCTAATGTAGCCAATCCTAATGAGTTTCTGCTGTTGGGTGTGGCCTATTATGCTAATGAGTTCCTGCTTGGCTTGGCCAATTTGGGAGCCAGCCGGAACTCCGTTCCTGTGCGTTCCTGCCCAAAAATAGCCCTGGGACTCCTCTGATCAGAAATAAGTGCCACAGTGTTCCATGGGGCTAACATCTAAGCAAGCATGCACAAAAGCATACACATAAATGGCTACGAACATGATTTATTTTATCTGTTTGCTTCATTTACACCCTCCTTTTCTCCGCAACGGAAACCCCCCAGTGGCTTCCATAGTTCTCCTCTCTTCCATTTTATCCTCACAACAACCCCGTGAGGTAGGTTATGGTAAGAATGTGTGACTGGCCCAAAGTCACCCAGCAAACTTCCATGGCAGAGTGGGGATTCAAATCTGGTCCTCCCAGATCCTAGTCTGACACTCTAACCTCTACAGCATGCTGGCTCTTGCAGAAAGATGTCTGTAGGAAATTGGGGGGGATATGTTCTCATTTCCTGTACACAGGATGTTTTGTAGATGTTTGGTCTCAAGGGAAGAAAGATGAAGGCAGGCCTCTCCCGCTGGCAAATGCTCGTATTGTAGAAGCAGGTGCTAATTAAGACCTCTGGAGTCCTAAAAAGGCCAAGTTACGCAGAGATAGTTCTGGCCTCCTTGGGAACTGGATGCACACATCCGGCCACATCTCACCAGAGTTTGCTTTCAACCTGTCCAGCTGGAAAGGCTCCAGCCCACATCTCAACCCCAAATTCACCCACTGCCGTCAGCGCAAAAGAGAGGAGCATCTATCACCCTCTTTATAGTTCTGCTGTATTGTTGCTGGTTTGATGATTAACTTGGGTCTAGTTGCTGTTTCGTGTGATTGGTGCTGGTCTCCTTTCTAGCGTTGTATTGTATTATATTTTTAGCAATTGCACACTGCCTCAAACAGTGGAGAAGAGGTCTATCAATATTTTAAATAATACAACTCAGGGAAGGTTTGTTCATCAGATGCTTTCAGTATTGCAAAGGGGTATAAATAGGTAACATTACAGTACTGCCCACAAGAGGCTGTTCTATTGCATCCATCCCAGGGAAGCACCAGAGACAAAGGCCCAGCCGTGAATAATGGCCACTGGTGGTGGAAACTGCCATAAAGCTGCAGCCAACTTAGAGAGACCCCGTAGGATTTTCAAGGCAAGATATGTTCAGAGGTGGTTTGCCACTGCCTGCCTCTGTGTAGCAACCCTGGGCTTTCTTCACAGTCTCCCATCCAAGTATGAACCAGGGCCGACCCTGCTTAGCTTCCAAAGGGCCATCCCACTGAGGCACCAGAGATAAAGGCTCACCCACGAATAGTGGCCACTATCATGTTATAATTCTGCCCAGAGAATCCAAGAGGTAGCAAGATCCTAGGTTATACCATGAACACATTAACACATGAAGCTGCCCTGTACTGACTCAGACCCTCGGTCCATCAAAGTCAGTGCTGTCTAGTCAGGCTGGCAGCCGCTCTCCGGGGTCTCAGGCAGAGATTCACATCACCTACTGCCAGACACTTTATCTGGCGGTGCTGGGGACAGAAGACGGGACCTTCTGCATGCCAATCAGATGCTCTGCCACTGAGTCGTGGCCAGTGTTCCCTCTAAGCTGAGTTAGTGTGAGCTAGCTCATAGTTTTTTAGCCTCCGGCTCACACATTTTCCTCTTCACTCAGGAAGGATGGCTCCAGAGCAAACTAACTGATGCAGCAGCCAAATCGCTTGCTCACAAACTTGAATGCCAGTAGCTCACAAAGTAGGATTTTTGCTCATAAGACTCCATAGTTTAGAGGGAGCATTGGTCGTGGCCCTCCCACTGAGGTGGCCCTGCAGAAGGTCCTGGGTTCAGTCCTTCACGTCTGCAGAAGGTCCTGGGTTCAGTCCTTCACATCTGCAGAAGGTCCTGGGTTCAGTCCTTCACATCCGCAGAAGGTCCTGGGTTCAGTCCTTCACATCCGCAGAAGGTCCTGGGTTCAGTCCTTCGCATCTGCAGAAGGTCCTGGGTTCAGTCCTTCGCATCTCCAATTTAGGGAACTTGGGTTGCAGGTGATGGGAAACATCTGGTTGCTTGGTAGCTCCAGATGTGCCAGATAAAGCTTTATAGTTCTCTGGGTATATATAGCAATCTTATTTAGGTAGCATGCATGCATGCCTCAGTAGACTTACTTGGAAGTAAATCCCGTATATTCTTATTTCTATTTTATACCCTACATTTCTTTGTAACGATATGAGCTTATGTTTG
>NW_015160937.1:0-48396 GCF_001447785.1 Gekko japonicus
TTTCAGTTTGGTCCTTGCATCTGTTCAACATCATTTATCATGCTTATGCTAATTTGCAGAGACTTTTCAGCTCCTGTTGGCTTTCCCCCAGTGGCGGGTCTGCCATTTTCAGAGTGGGACATATCTAACAAGTCCCCGAGAGGTCTCTCTGGGCGCCTGACTCTCTCTGCTTCTCCAGGTCAGCCACCTTGCCCTCAAGGGAGCAAACTCATTCCCTGAGAACCAGGAGCTCCTTGCACTGGACACACACCCAAGACTTCTGTCCAGTGGGTAGAGAGTCATGCATGTGACATTCCGTGCAAAAGGCTTAATATGATGTCTCATCCCTTCCCCAAAGCTCGCTTTTGGAACTGCTCCAGATTCTGGTACCCTGGAACTCTAAAAAATATGAAATGGACTTCTGAATATTGCAGTCTTTACTTTGTGCAAGAATAACAGTACTTGCACCAGTTGAACCTTCTGAAGATGCCTAATTCCATAAGCATTGTGCCGGCCCACTTTTGGCCCTTTGCTAAATCATTACCACCCACCTCCTTTCAGCAGGTGGAGACATCCAGAAGAAGGGAATCCATGAAGATGCTAAAGTATGGGCAGGATTGTATACTCCTGAAATAGTTGTTGAAAAGCGAAGCAGTTCTAGCTCGGCTATATTCTTATAATAGCAGTATCTGGATTTATAATCTGGATTTTCTGCATGCAGATCCCATACAGTATCAGTATGTGTCATGAACTATATAGAATATTAAATATAAGCACATTTTAGTTGAAAAAAATTCTCTCTGCAAGTATGCAGACTAATGACTTGAATGCTGAGATTCTGTGGAACTTCCCAGATTCTGCATCTGATGGTATATCTTGCAATCTAACATTTGTATGTAATTGATGTACCTCCCTTTCCCATAATAAATTGTTTTGAATTTGTCCTTGATATTCATTTTGACTTTGCTTATCAGGTTCTGAATGAAATATAAGGTTCAAAATCCCTGTGGGATTAAGCTGTGTACGTTTTCCCTTACATACCCTATTAGCTTCTTTTTTTGTTGTCTGTTGATACACTGAAGGAATGAACAATGATGCTGCCTCAGTGCTGTGTTTGAATCATGAATGATAGGAAGATCCACAAAAAGGTTGTGCATCCTTTGTGAGATGAAGGAACTCTCCAGAGACAGTTTTGCTATTTCAATAGGGGAGGTGGCACATTATATTCCATGAGGTGAATTATAAACATTTGTGACCAGATTTCCCTGTCTCCAGAAGAATGAATTCTTCAATGCCCTCTTGATAGCAAACTCTGCTGGCTCCCTTACTAATAATTTTGCTCTTGGAAAAGGGTACAGCATATATCACCAAGGTGTGCAAGGATTCTGCAAGGAATGGTGTTGGTGTTTTCACAAGTGACTACATAAATTTCTGACTCCACCCCCACAATAGTCACTGCCAGGCTCTGCTTAGTGAACTATTTCTGAGTACATGAAGGCTGATGAGAGAAAGTGATCTCCACATGGGTTTATGAAGTGTATAGAGACATTTGCAATTACCATGCATTTATTAAAGAGATGTTTGCATCAGCAGTTGTAAGCATCATTACAACTTACAGGGAAGTTGTTGAAAGCTCAGCAACATTACACCCAAGAAGAAACTTGTTGGAAACCAGTGGTGGACTGGGGAGTAGAGCTAATTACCATGAAACCACGTCACATGAATCTTGCCCAGTGTCTTTCTGGACATGGAACAGTATCTAAATAACTGTTTCACACTCAGATATTCAGACGGTAAAAGGTAAAGGTTCCCTTGCTCGAAAGCCAATCGAATCCGACTCTAGGGTTGTGGTGCTCCTCTCCATTTCAAAGCCAAAGAGCCAGCGCTGTCCAAAGACGTTTCCGTGGTCATGTGGCCGGCATGACTAAACACCAAGGTGCATGGAACACTGTTGCCTTCTCACCAAAATTATATATATTTATCTACTTGCAATTTCTTGCTTTCGAACTGCTAGATTGGCAGGAGCTGGAACTAGAGATGGGAGCTCACTCCATCATGTGGCAACCCGGGTCTTGAATTGCTGAACTACTGACCTTCCACAGCCTGCAGTTCAGCGTTTTAACCACTTGAGCCACCGCAGCTCCTTAACCTAGTATAAAATGGCAGATGGTAACCTAGTATAAAATTAAATACTTGAAGAAGGTTCATTATTATGTCAGGATTCAAAGCACCATGCACTGAGTGACGTGAGCCCCAAAGAGTCTTTAGACTTCTTTCTCCCATGTGCCTTGCCATGTTCCAAAGGAAACTGCAATATGATATGCTAGTAGGGATGACACAAGCAAACACGTTTCGTAGGCAAGCATACTGTGTTCAACAGTCACAATCACATGTAAACTGAACTTTTGACCTGTTCTTCCACTCAATGGCTTCCAAGGCTGTTAAACAGCTTTGCAGCAGTCTAGTAGCTGTGGTGGTAAAGTTTCATTTCCTTGTCTTTGGGGGCTTTTGCATCTGTAGAGTAGGTGAGCTGTTTCTACCCAGGATCATAGGTGGTTGGATCAGGACCTAAAGCTATGTGGCAATGCCCCAACACAAAATAAAGATGATATTATGAACTAAAGGGAGCGGTGGCGCAGGTGGTAAAACGCCTGCCTTAACAACTAAGAATAGCCACTATGGCTGTTTGAGAATCACCACGGCCGGGGTGAGCTCCTGGCCCTAGTCCCAGCTCCTGCCCACCCAGCGGCTCGAAAGCAAAGTAATTAAGCAAGTAGACAAACGGGTACCTACCCTTAGACGGGTGTGTGGTGGAGGCACCGGTGGCAGCGACAACAACGGCAGAAGCAGAGCAATGGCTGCGGAGGCGGTGTGGCGATGCAGCTACAGCAACGGCGGCGGCAAGGTTAACAGAGCGATCCCTGGTGGCCAGCGAATGCAACATTGTGTGGCTGATGACGGCAGAGGTGGAGACCAGAAGGAGCGCAGTGATGTGGAATGCAGGCGCGGCGGAGCCTAAGGGACAGAAGTCGAGGCCGAGGCAAACATGAACCGTGCTCCTGGAATGGCCCCGCCGAAGAAAGCCAGCAGGACTCACCCCTAGACGCCAGGATAAAGAGCGTGCCGACTGAAACTGCCTGGGAAGAAAGAGCCGAGCCGGAGAACAACAGGCCCACCACCTGGGTGCCGGTAGGCTACCCCTTCCCTGTATCATGTGGCCCTAGTTCTTAGAACCCTCTATGTAAACCACCCAGAGACCCTTCGGGATCAGGGCGGTATTAGAAATTGAATATATAAATAAATACATAAATAAATTAAGCTTGAAATAGTAAGACTTTTAACAAATACACAGCATTTATTTGTAACGGCTGGCTGGCTGATTTATTTGTAATCAGTGATGAGAGGTCCATGTGAGAATGCATATGTATGAAATAATGCTGATCGTACCGTACCATAATATACCATACCAAACCAACCAAATGAATAAACTGAATGAATAGACTCAGCTGTTTGCAAACTGTGGTTCTGTCCAATAGAATATCTAGTAAAAACAGTATCTCTTTATATGCAAGATTGGACAGAAGGATAACTGCTGTTTTCACATAGCTGTTTTGTTTCCTTTTTTATTACTAAGAAGTATTTTGTTGTCTGGGATATTCTGAAAATATGTAAACTTTGCAACTCATGATTGTAGAACTCACTGTCAGAGGATGGTTCCACAAATGGTTCCAAAAGGGATTTTAAGATTTTAAACATGACAAATTCATTGAAGACAGACCCATCAGTGTATATTAGCCATGAAGACTAAATAGAAGCTTCATATTCAGAGGAAGAAAACCTCTGAATACCAGTTGATGGGGGAATGCAAGAAGGAGGAGATCTTGGCCTTTATGGCCTGCTTTCAGTTTTCAAAACAGGACACAGCCAGGGGAGGGGGGCCTGGAGTCACTGTCTGAAGACTGAGCTCTGCCACCCCAACCCCCGATTTATCTCAGAATTACATTTATTGGAGCCAATACTACAATCTATGTTATGGGTAAGATGGGAGTAATTAAATACAAGCCCATTCAGCCTGATTGTAAATCGATCAAAGTGCTACTTGCCTCAGCTAAACTGAAAAATGCAGGACAGCTGGCCTTCACAAACAATTCCAAAATAGCTGCCTGTCACTATGAATGCCATAACTAATTCCCTGGCCTCTCAGAAATCAGAAATACTAGAAATTATATCTGATCTTCTCTGCCCCTGAATGATAGACTTGATGAGATCCAGCTTGCCTTACAGTTGCTATGGAAATTAGCATTACAAATCAAAATGAAATTTGCACATTGCAAGAGAGTGAGGTTCAAAAGGAGGAGCAGATTTTAAACTTTGAGATGATGGCCCATTGAATGAACTTTAAATTTAGAGGCATTATAGAGGAAGCTGAGGGGTCTACCTTATTTTCTTCATACATATCTAGCTGGTTAGCATCTGTGATTGGAGGAGGGGGTTGCTCCAGCAGGGACTAATGCCTATTGGAGAGGACTCAGTGGGAAATGTTGGGATTACCTGATATACCTAACTATTTAGCAGAATGCATAAAGCTTCAAGAGGAGGGGCATGTCCAACCAGGGTAATAAAGCTTAGAGTGCCACAAAGGCACACAGAGCCCCATTTTCAGTTTAACAGGATAATACTAGTCTCTTTATTATAGAACTACAATCTGGATAGGAGAGATGAGAGATAGGATAGTATTCTAGTGTAGCTAACTAAGGATGGACTCAGATGGTAAGAGGCCACCTGAATCATGGTGCCAAGATGTCCTCCCTCTTGGTGTGTGCAGGAGGAAGGGGAGAGAAATCCTGGGGAGATAAGAAACAGAAGGAAGGAAGTTGTTCCCTGAGATCTCCAGGGATAGTGACAGGACAGTAAACACAGGAAGGAAAGGTCACTGTGACTATCTGTCTCTCTTGCCACAAAGTCTGAAAGTTGAGGCAGGGGACAGTGCCTTCACTTCCAACAGAAAACCCTCAGCTTCGAGTCCAAGAGACATTATAGTCATGTTTATAGATCACCTTACTCACAAACGAATATTAGAAGAGGCTCGGACCCACAGATTCTTGCTTCATCAAGGATACCATATTTTAGTATTTCCTGATTTTCTCCAAGAGGTCCTGGCAATTAGTAAAGAACTAAAATTAACAATGAGAAGCCTCAGCACTGCCAATATCAAATACAAGTGGATTTTTCCAAGTAGAATTCTCGTGACACACAATGGAAAATCTCTGTCTGCTTCAGATGGAGACAGTGTTATTGCCTTGCTCGGCACCATAAATATTAATCAAATAGAAGATCAACCCATAAAGGATCCACAGAGATGTACCCAGAGAAGGAAACTTGCTTTGCAAATCACCCCCCCCCCCAAATGGAATAAGATTCCCATACATATGACTTCATGAACAGCAATCGTCTTGAGGCTGAAAATTATTTCTCTAGTGCTCCTTTTGCAAATCTCTGCATTAGCACTCTGTAACCTTTAAAAGTTATTTATCTCTGAATTGAGGGGGTGGGGGTTGTCTGGTTTGCTGTAGCCTTTAGATAGTGTTTCAGGATTCCCTGTACTGAGGGGAATTACTTGCTATTTTAAAGTTCAGGGTAGACCTTCTGTCCCTTGATAGCAAAATATTTTTTCTTATAATATTTTCAGTACAATAACCAATTGATCAGGGGGGAGTGAGAGGGTTTCTGGTGGGGGACTTCCTAAAAATAAAAAAGAAAGAACTTCTAAATACGATAATTTAGGAATTGCAATAAATTTTAATTAAGTTAAAACTTCCGTTGTCAATTATCTTGTAATCTCTACCAATCCATTGTAATTATAATTTGTGGATTAGAGGTATTAATCTATATAATTTTGGGCTTCAAAAGGGTGGATAAATTATTTTAAATATTTGCAATTAATAGTTTACACCTAGGGATAAGTGTTTTATAGTGACTGAAGATCTATGGCAAAGGTTAGTCTTTCCTATCAAAAGAGTGTTATAAATTTACTAGGAATAAGGCCCATTGTGGAAATAAATACAACAAGCTCTAGACAGAGGCTCTGGGTGGGTACCCTGGCCTTGGGCACTCAGCATCAATTTGCTGTGGTGACTTCAGCAGGGTATAATGACACAGAGCTTACTGTTTTCTCCAGGGGAACTAATCTCTCCTATCTGAAGAGCAGTTGTAATTCTGAGTGATCTTTAGCCTTCCCCAGAGAATGGTAGCAATGGTTCCCCAGGAGGAAATGGCAGGTTTGGAGGGTGGAGTCTATAGCATTGTACCTGTCTGAGGTCCCACCCTGCCTCAAACCCCACCCTCTCCAGGCTCCACCCCTCAAATCTCCAGGAATTTCCCAACCCAGAGGTGGCAACTCTATTTCCTTCCCAGCCAACCATCAATGTACCATTATCTGCCCCTCTGACTTCAGGTTTCCATCTCTTCCCCCTTCCCTGTAGCCTCTACCTAGGAAAAGTACAGCCTTTCTCTGCAATGGAGACCCAAGGAGGAGGGAAATGACCTCAGCAGGGTATAATGACACAAAGTCCATCCTGCAAAGCAGTCGCTTTTTCCAGGGGAGCTGATCTCTGCCATCTGGAGAGCAGTTTTAATTCTGGGTGATCTCCAGCTTTCCCCTGGAGATTGTATCAATATAAAGACACTCCATGAATGAATTATGAACAAAATCAGAAAGATTATATTGTGCAAAACCATTCAAACTGTTTTAAATCTTTGTTAAAGTTCAACAAATCCTTATATATTCTTAAAGAAAAAGCTTTTCTGAAAGCTTTGCTCTCCCACATGGGGTTTGGACTTAAATACATTATACTCAGATTCTTAAAAAAGTCAATGATCTTAAATGAGGCTTTATTAAAATGACATACAAATTGGGTTTTTTTACTTGCATTTTCTAAAAACTACAACAAAAATAGGGAGGGGATCTACAACTATAGGAGAAAGGAAAGAAAACCCACTAAAAACCCAAGATTTGGAGGTCAAGTTCTAACAAAGAACGTGTTTGAGTATGTCTTCAACGCTTTGAAATAAATTTTGCTTTTCTTGAAAACGTGGATTTATTCTCGATGCTTGGGGATCCAACAAAAGAACTTCTAAATACGATAATTTAGGAATTGCAATCAATTTTAATTAAGTTAAAACTTCCGTTGTCAATTATCTTGTAATCTCTACCAATCCATTGTAATTATAATTTGTGGATTAGAGGTATTAATCTATATAATTTTGGGCTTCAAAAGGGTGGATAAATTATTTTAAATATTTGCAATTAATAGTTTACACCTAGGGATAAGTGTTTTATAGTGACTGAAGATCTATGGCAAAGGTTAGTCTTTCCTATCAAAAGAGTGTTATAAATTTACTAGGAATAAGGCCCATTGTGGAAATAAATACAACAAGCTCTAGACAGAGGCTCTGGGTGGGTACCCTGGCCTTGGGCACTCAGCATCAATTTGCTGTGGTGACTTCAGCAGGGTATAATGACACAGAGCTTACTGTTTTCTCCAGGGGAACTAATCTCTCCTATCTGAAGAGCAGTTGTAATTCTGAGTGATCTTTAGCCTTCCCCAGAGAATGGTAGCAATGGTTCCCCAGGAGGAAATGGCAGGTTTGGAGGGTGGAGTCTATAGCATTGTACCTGTCTGAGGTCCCACCCTGCCTCAAACCCCACCCTCTCCAGGCTCCACCCCTCAAATCTCCAGGAATTTCCCAACCCAGAGGTGGCAACTCTATTTCCTTCCCAGCCAACCATCAATGTACCATTATCTGCCCCTCTGACTTCAGGTTTCCATCTCTTCCCCCTTCCCTGTAGCCTCTACCTAGGAAAAGTACAGCCTTTCTCTGCAATGGAGACCCAAGGAGGAGGGAAATGACCTCAGCAGGGTATAATGACACAAAGTCCATCCTGCAAAGCAGTCGCTTTTTCCAGGGGAGCTGATCTCTGCCATCTGGAGAGCAGTTTTAATTCTGGGTGATCTCCAGCTTTCCCCTGGAGATTGTATCAATATAAAGACACTCCATGAATGAATTATGAACAAAATCAGAAAGATTATATTGTGCAAAACCATTCAAACTGTTTTAAATCTTTGTTAAAGTTCAACAAATCCTTATATATTCTTAAAGAAAAAGCTTTTCTGAAAGCTTTGCTCTCCCACATGGGGTTTGGACTTAAATACATTATACTCAGATTCTTAAAAAAGTCAATGATCTTAAATGAGGCTTTATTAAAATGACATACAAATTGGGTTTTTTTACTTGCATTTTCTAAAAACTACAACAAAAATAGGGAGGGGATCTACAACTATAGGAGAAAGGAAAGAAAACCCACTAAAAACCCAAGATTTGGAGGTCATACACTGCTTATAAAAGTTTTAGTTTAACAATATAGAAATTGCTTTTCTTAACATTGAGAGTGGTCAATCATCATCGATTGTGTTAACAAACCATCAGATCTGACTATATAAAGAGCATTCCAGGAGAATCACTAGTTGACTTAAAAACAAATTTCAGAGAACAGTGGCATCTCATTTTACAATTTTTTTTCCCTCCTTCATTTAAACCTAATTAATAATTAAATTTCCCTCAGTAGGTGTAACACAGTCAGTTTATCGTCTCATGCTGTAATCTTCTTTCTTCTTGAACACTTTCCCTGTGGCATTGTCTTGCTGGAACTGGAACTGGTCATCTCAAAACAAAGTCCTTTTTTCTTTTTCAAGGACTGTTATTCACTTGAATTCTTGCCTTCAATCTTAGAGAGTGTTCCATTTGTTGCTTTTGAAAGCCAAACTTACAGAGAGTCTATCCACCCTTTTGCCTGTCAGACTTATTTCGAATATGTCCATGGCATACCCATTCGCTTTCAGCTTCGCTTAACGTCTGCATACAGGCCCCACCACTTGAACCTACTCATTAGACTCTCCTCTTAAATACTGGAAGTCCCTGTGATCAAATGCTAGTCACTTCTCCGACATACAAATTGTTGATTGAAAACTACTCTACTAATATAACTAGATTTCAGAAAAGATGGCAATCAAACTTAATATGATATTATCCAATTAGAAATGGAATACTATCTTGAAATCCTCCATAATTAGTATCCTAGCTGAAGATTAATGGTGGATCTTCTAATACCTTAAAACGAGAAAGGGGGAACACATCAAGGGTGTCCCTTTAACCCTGTTACTATTTGCTCTAGCCATAGAACCCTTCACCATTTCTATCAGGCAAAATAATTCAGTTAAAGGAGTGAAAATAGGCAATAATGAATTGGAACTGAGGTTTTTTGCAGATGATCTGGTTCTATACTTTACTGAACCTATTAATTCAATTCCACATCTCCAGGTAGTCATCAACAACTTTGCTCAGGTATCCGGTCTGTTCATTATTCAAGATAAATCAGTTCTCTATCCCATACATTTATCACCAACAGCTGCTACCTAAACGCTTCATACTCATTTAAATGAGGATCTTCGTTTTGGGTCTTAAAATCTCCATGAACTTAGATGACCTTCTAAAAATCAATTTGAAGGAACTTCACCAAAATATTGAAACCTCTCTTGGTCAGACAGGTATGACATTATTCAATCCTTTTTTCTCCCCAAGTTTCTCTATTATTTTAGAACATTTCCAATCAAAATTCCCCTTGAATATCTTGAGAAATGGCAAAAAATGCTCAACTCCTTTCTTTGGGATGGTAAAACCCCAAGAATTTCATTTGAATCTCTACGTAGATCATCCACTTGTGGTGGCTTCAATTACCCTGACTTAAAATCCTATTATGAAGAAGCCCACCTATCCATCATAATCAAAACACTTTAATCAAATCTTATGAGGGAATGGGTACGGATGTTAAATGCCCCCTCTTTTCTGAAGTTAATTTTGGAAATTATCAGCCATCAAATAGGTCTTTATCCCAGCTCTCGACCTTTATCCCAGCTCCCGCCCACCCAGCGGTTCAAAAGCAATAAATTGCAAGTAGATAAATGGGTACCCACCCTTAGTAGGGTGGGGGGCACCCTGCCTAACGTGGTGGTCGGCAGCAGCGGCGGTGGCGACAAGACATCGGCTCCAGGAAAAATCGGAGGTGGCATGGCACAGCGACACCGCGGCAGCGGCGGAGCGATCCCTGGTGGTCAGGAGAGAAGGGGGGAAAACATCCTAGCGACTGCCGTTGAGACGGGCGCGTGATGACGTCGGGCACTGGCACAGCGGAGCCAGAAGGACGTTGCTGGGCCGGAGGAAGGCGTGAGTCGCACGCCCCGAGAAAAGAAGAACTGTCGCCAGATCGTCGAACTGGAGCCCGCCGGGGACGATTGGAATGCTGAGCCAAGAACGAACGAACACACCAACCACCACTACAGGGGTGCCGGTAGGTAGTCCCACCCCTACAAACTCTGTGGCCCTAGTTAGGGAACATTTGTGTGATTAGCACCACTTGTAAGCCGCTCAGAGACCCCCTGAGAAAGGGGGTTCGAGCGGGATATAAAGTCTAAAGTACCAATATAACTAGATTTCAGAAAAAGATGGCAATCATACTGTAATATGACATTATCAGATGAGAACTGGAATACTATCTTGAGTTCATCTATCTTTAAATCCTTCACAATTATATTAAAGCTTCAGTCTTAGACAGTTTTAACACAATGATATTTTACTCCTCAAACAAGGTTCCATTTGAAACAGTCACCCACTCCAAACTGCTGGAAACAGTGTGAAGAAGTGGGATCCTTCAGCCACTGTTGGTGGTGATGCAGACTCATCCATGAGTTGTGGATTTCAGTTTTAAACAAAACACATCAGTTGTGGTTTGATAATATTGGGAATATTTACGTGATGGAAAAGATAACTAATCAATCATTACAGTCGGCATACAGTAAGAAAGACACATGCTGTTGTTGAAGTTTTGGTGGATATAAACTAGGGGAGTCCAAGTTACTTACTATATCATTAATATATAGATTAAACAAGGAAGGGGCTAGTATGCAACCCTGCCTAACTCCCCTATAGGTGTTAATAGGGTCCAATAAATTTCCTTTCCTGTTAAACCTAACCTGCAAATGGGTGTTATCATGAAGAGCTCGCAAGAAAAAGAGGAGCCTTCTATCAATTGACGAAGCTTCTAAGCCGGCCCACAATTTCGGCCTTGATATTGAATCAAAAGCCGCTTTCAAGTCAATGAAAGCAGCAAAAAATGAATTAGGACCTTTAGCAGCGTATTTTTCTATAAGGTGTTGAACTGTAAGGCAGTGGTCTAAAGTGGATCTAAACTCTCTAAAACCAGCTTGCTCTGTCACAATAACATTTTCTTGGATCAGCCAATCCTCAAGCTTTACCAGAAGGTGTTTAGCATATAACTTGCTACATATATTTAAAAGGCTAATAGGCCAATAATTTGCGGGCTCTTCTCTTGCGCCCTTTTTGAATATGGGGACCACTATTGCCGTATTCCACTCTGAGAGGATAAGGCCTGTAGAGTCTATAAAAGTGAAAAGGGCTGCAAGGAAGGGTGCCCACCAATCAATATTTTCTTTAAAAAATTCAGGTGGCAGTCCGTCAGACCCTGGAGCCTTAGCAGATTTTAATTGAACAATATAGGATTTAATTTCTTCTTGAGAAACTGGTGGCCAGGAAGGCGAGTCCTCAAAATCAGCAGTTATCACAGGGGTTAAGGGAGAATCTTTATACAATTGCTCCAAAAAAGTAACCCATTTGCAGGGCTATATTGGGGGATCAGTCTGGGAGAATTTTTTTTGGTTTTTTTCAGTGACCAATCACCAAAAGAGGGAGGAGTTTTTCTGTTTGGCAGCCAGAATTAATTCTGCCCAAAAAGCTTTGGTGTAATTTTTTTTCTTTCATTGGATTAGGTGTTTGTAATCCCTTTTTTGTGACCAGAGTTCTTGTTGGACTAGAAATCTTTGGTCACCACTTGATTTTTTAAACTGATAGTAGATGGCAGAAAGCTATTTTCTTGCTTTTTGGCAATCCACATCAAACCAGGGTTTAGATTTCTTGTAAGGTGTGGTGGAATGGACTTTAGGTTCACTTAGGTCCCGGTCACACGGCAAATTTGCCGCGGGAGAGTCATGGGTGGTGGGCAGATTATCGAGGCGTGATCACTCCACAACATCTGGCAAGTGGAGCACACCTGTGGCCAACCCGTGGCATACCACCAAAAAAGCGCAATAAAAAACCAGTACCTCGTATGTAGTGGCAAACGGTTTGCCACGGGCTGCCTCCAGACTCCTGAGGTGTGATCACACCGGCTCCTTGTTAATGTGCAGGTGGGGGAGGACAGGACCCGTGGTTTGCCGCTGACACATCGGATTGCATTCTGGCAGCTCTAATTGCTCTGGAGCAATTAGCCACGCCTCCCCCCCGGCCTGTGTGACCGGGGCCATAGAATAGTTTTAAAATCCTGGACAAATCTATTATAACATGTAAGAAGGTCACTCTGTATGTTAAATTCCTGGTAGGTAATTTTGGAAATTTGGGGACCTTTAGCCTCAATTACTTTTCTGAGTTTTGCTTGCATCTGGGGAGACCATCTCACCCTATGACCTAATACCTGGGAACCTTCATGTAAAGGCTGAAGGGAAGTGGCTTGAAATAAAGAAGGAAACTTAAATTGGATGAAGAGGGGGAAGTGGTCACTATCAAAAAATGGAAGCACCCTAAAGTTAGTTATTGGAGGTAATAAAGAAGTGCATGCTAACTTATAATCAATAGTGCTAAGTCTCTGACCCGACATATAGGTAAACTCAGCCGGATAATCTTCCAAGAAAGTACCATTTAAAATGTACATACCCAACTTGTAGGCCATTTTGGCTAGATATAAACCTGCAACATTTGAAGTGGAATCCTTAAAACACCTAGGAAGAGGAGAAAATTTATAAGAGTCATACGAGTCACTAAAAATTCCTTATATTTAAATTCTAGACTTGGATCATTTGGGCCAAGGCAAGCATTAAAATTTCCAAGAAGTAAAACATTGGCCTCTGGATGCTCCGCAATTAGATTTACTACAAGAAAGTGGACCCGCGAAACTCACGGAGGGGCGGGGGAGCTCCATGCAGAGCAGGCGGAGGAGGAAGCAGCAGCAGCAGGTAAGCTTCCCCCCATCCTGCCGGTTCCCCCCATCTCCTCCACCCCCCTCCACCACCACCCCCTGGCTCAGGGGGCGAGGCCTGAGCAGCTTGCAGCCGCCGGGCCTCACCGATCTCCTCCCTCCTCCGCTGGCTCCGGTGAGGTCTGAGCGGCTCCCCCCCAGCTCCAAAGCGGGGCCCGAGCAGCTCCGAAGCGAGGCCCGAAGCCGTCCAGCCCGCCAAGCTTCCCCCTTCCTCCCTCCGCAGCAGCAGCGGCGATAAGGCCGGCCCGCCAAGCCTTCTCCCACCCTCCCGTCCCCTGTGGTGGCGGCAGTGGTGGTGAGGCAGTTTGCAGAGCGTTCCCTGCACATGCGCAGGGGGCACTCTTTTACTTTTGGGGGGATTTAAACATCCCCCTGATATTTTTTTCACCTTTTCAGATTTTTGTGTACACTTGGGGACTGCCCCAAGTGTGCAGGAAAATCTCCCTGCCTCCCAGGTGCCTCCAATGTGCGGATTTAGATATCCGCACGCAGGGGGCACCTTTCGCTATTAGTATATAGATATAACTCTCTAGGGAGCTCCAAGCTTCATCTAATTGGACTTTTAGTGAAAGGGGAGGAATATAGACATTTATTAAAATCAGACAATTTGTTTTACTATGCAGAACTATTGTCATAGCTCTTGAGTCAAGGTGGGGGTTCTCTATACATTTAAACTCCAGAGAGGCTATTAATATTGCCAGACCTTCTCGGGCCCTTTCCTCCTTTAGCTTTCAACAAGTCAGTATTAAAACTTGTAGGGTAATTTCTTGGTCTGTCCATGTCTCTTGAATTGCTAAAATATCACATTTCTGATGAAGGTAAGAGTTATCTGGTGAGTTAGTTAAACAACAAAACCACCCTGCAACATTCCAAGAAATTATTCTAAATGGGTGTGTCGATAATTGTCCATCCTCTATTTCAATATTGTCCAGAATTTTTCTGCTATCATCAAATACACATCCATTTGCTCTTTGAAGAAGTCTATTGTTAGAGGCAAAGGATGTTGATCAGAGTGGAGGTTCAGATGTTTGGTCATCAGGCATTTGCATTAGAGGTTCCGATGGTGCTGTTAAGTGTGTAAGCTTAAAGATTCTGTCTTCCCCATTATTTGGTAAGACCAGTGGGTCAGCAGCTGGCGAAGTCATCTCTTCCTCTCCTCCAGATGTGCTCTGTTCCATAACATTGGAGGAAGGCTCCTCCAAGCCTCTTTGGTCAATCTTGCCCAATGTAGTTACTTCAGAAAAATCAACTTGCTTAGCCAGGCCTTGAAGTTGACCTGTAAACTCTTCTAGCCTGGCCACAATCTCTGATTGATCTTCCTTTGAAAGGCCAGCAAAAGATGTCAATAGCCCCTTTTCCACAGAATTTTCTAGGTACGGGGCCCTTACACAGTGGGACAATTAATGGCAGACTGGTAGGGCTTCCTAAACCTATTGTCACAGACCATTAAACAGTCTTATATGGGAAAGCAACTACACAGAGTTTCCATATTAATGAATCACAGTCTGTACTTATGCTTTGAAATTTACATGTGCTAATGAACTGATGTGCAGACGTCAATTTCACACCATAATTTCCAAACCAGTCCAATTGTCTTTTAAGTCTCCAAACCCAATCCCAAAACAGAGTTCCCAGCTCACATTCAATCTACAACCAATAAGTAGATGGAAATATTTTACTATGCAAATAAGCATTTTACAGCTGAGCCATTTACATAGTTTATTATTTATGGCCAACATGATGGATACCTCCTAATTAGGTTTGCCACCTGCTCCTGATTTCAAAGAACTGTTCCTTATTTCACAGTACAATGTAGTATACTTTAAAAACACAAGGTTTACATTACCAGAATGGTGTATTTTAATGAAGAAGTGCTAATCTTCTGACACATATAATATGTCCTTTTCTTATGGTGTAACAATGTGCCCCTTATTTTGTAACTCTTCAAAGCAGCAACCATATTCTTAACAGAGCGCCAGTTACTGCTTTGTTGTTTTAGTGGCTAGATACCCACATCATTGAATATTGCACAATCATAATACTTCATGGATTTTTATGCCCACACACACTCACACACCAAACAAACAAACAAACAGTAGGTAAATTATTATGAAAGCACAATATCCAGTGACATATGGATCCTATAATTGTCTTAAAGCATTGTCTTCAGCTTTGAGATAAAGAACTAGAATTCTATCCTGATCCTAAGTCCGTAATCAGAGATCATTTTATTGATTCACATCTTCTCTCAAAGATTGGCTTCACATGACCCTTTTTCACCCCAGATGTTAATTGTTAACAGTCCACCTATGATGAGACATGGGAGTCTACTTTATTTAAAAAGCTGCAATAGACATAATACATTCTTGGTCATTACATCATACTGTTTCTGGCTGAGATTAGTAAAGCATTAAACCTTTTCATACATGACAACCATGCCATTTCTTTTGCCCTGTATTTACTCGTCTTTATTCTTCAGTATCCCTTTCAACAGGGGCTGAATGTTGAACAGCAGTCAATATTCAGAGGGTAAAATGTTAATGATATTTTCTTCTTGCCTTCTGAGCAGACTGGTGCTTACCCCCTTTCCTTGGTTAGATAATGTACATTTCAAGTTCTTTTGCAACCTAGTAAAAAGGGCCCGCTTCGTGCACTTAGTTTCATGCCTCTGCTTATCGAACTGCTAATCCTCTTTTCTTTTTACTCAGACTGAGAAGATAGAGAGGAGAAGATTGACAGACTGACTCTAAATGGAGACACATTTAAAGGGTTGAGAGAATCTCCTGGAGTGGACAGGTTATAAAGGAGTTTAAAGAAAGACAGGTGTCACTTAAAGAAAACTAAAATCGAGTTGCATTAGCATTAAAGAAGACATCATGGAAACGAAAACATTGAACTCAATTATTATAATCCCCTTCAGAGCCAGTCTCTTCCTTGATGTGAAAAATATAATCATGTGATGTGAGCAGTATTTGCAGTGACTTGAAACCAGGATGTTCTCGCTCTTGAAACAGGACTTGCTTGGCTGTCAATTTCCAGACCTCTACTTCTAATCTCTGTCATTTCTTCCCATTCAAGAGGTTTGATGGGGGTCATCCAAGTAAGGAGCTGATAGGTAGCTGAATCTGCTTTGGCTCAGAGGTTGGACTAGTTGGCGTTTTAATATATTTTCCAACTGGACAATGTTTTGAGTCGCTCTCATGTACATAGAGATCATTTTAACTCAGAGAAGCTGAGTGACCAAGTGAATTTTTCATCTTTCCTGTGTTTAGCTTTCTGGTGGATTGGCTGGGATTTCTTGTTAACTTGCTGAGAGATCCCAGCTATGGATGTGGCAGATCTCATAGCAAATGTGTTCAGCAGTTGAAGATACCATGTTTCCCTGTGGCAATAAGACAGAAGCAAGATCAGTTCAGTTTAGCATCAAATGACTCAAACGCCTGACAAAGAGGTTTGCTCTGTGTCTTCACAAAACAGTGCCTGTGCAAAATTGCTGCCAAGCCAAGTCGACTGGCAGCCATTAAACCTAGTAAGGACTACTTACACAGATAGCAAACTGTAGGATTTCTGTTTAAAGACAGGGCTTATTTATGACTAACTTCTATGATTTGCGACTGATTCACCTGCTTATTTGAAACATTGCCTGCCAAGTGGAGTGGCAGCATAGCAATGACAGGAGAAAGTAGTATTCTATTGGGCTGTGAGAGAAGATACATGTTGTGTAGATTCTCTCCTCCCCAGACCAGTCCAGGAATGGAGGGGAAAGAATTCTACACTGGAACAATGCATTACACAAGAATCCAGAGAGATAGCCTCTCTGAATTTAAGAACAATTGCCACCAGGAACCTCTAAACTTAACCCCTCACCAACCTGAGATTAGAGATCCCCAGAATCTCAGTTGGCATGTGGGTTTTACACATTAGCAACTCTGTCCAGAGCTGTACAGTTAATCTTACAGGGTAGCACAATTGGTCAGCGGGTCAGGCTACAGGATTTAGTTTGGAGTACAGTTACCCATCAAAACAGACACTATTTATAAACAAGAATAAAGTTTATTCAGTACAGGCTTAGCAATCAGACTACAAAGATTCAAAATAAGAAAGGCTAGGCAATGTTCTGCCTTAACTACAAATTAGAGATGCATATTTACCAAGTCAGGAACAGTTATCAGTCCAGAATAGTCCATGGTAATAATCCAATAGCCCCAAGGGATTTGGAGGAAGAAGTCCATCTTTGTAAGCATGCAGCGAGGCGCTTACTGATGAGGAACGTGCCTGGCTGGGGGGAGAGGACAACTGCGAGGAGGGGGAGCGAGGTGGATGGTTCAAAGACAACAAACTATATGTACCCACTTCTCTCAGAGAAAAAGTCATGCTTTCTGTACATGGGTCTAAACTGGCTGGTCACTCTGGGTTTGTTAAATCAATAAAGTTGTTGCAGAGACAGTTCTGGTGGCCAGGCTTGCGCAAGGATCTGTTGGCTTTTGTGAAAACCTGCCAACTCTGCGCCATGAGCAAACCCAGAGGGGGAAAGACGCCTGGATTACTGCAACCGTTGCCAACGCCCACACGTCCGTGGGAAGCGATTTCTATGGATTTTATTACGGATCTACCAACCAGCAACAACAAAACGGTGATTTGGGTGGTGGTAGATTTGTTTTCTAAGCAAGCTCATATTGTGCCGTTCTCATCACTACCGACGGCTAAAACATTAGCCAAAGCCTTTTTGTCGAACATTGTGCGCATCTATATGTTGCCATCTAAGGTGGTATCCGATATGGGGACGCAATTTGTTACCAAGTTTTGGAAAGAACTCATGGGGATTATGGGGGTGGAAAGGGGTTTGAGCAGCGCTTATCACCCAGAAACTGATGGACAAACTGAGAGGGTCAATCAAACCTTGGAACAGTACCTTCGACGTTTCACTAACTACCAACAGGACGATTGGTGTGACCTACTGCCTTTGGCAGAGTACTGTAATATTGTGCCAGCAGAATAAATAATGAAAACCCAGCAATTCAGTGCAAATCAGCACAATTTACCAAATGTATTTAACTGATTCAGTGAGGGTTTAATGCAGACTTTCAAAAGAAGCAAAGGAAAACAGAGTTGATGCAAAAGACACTCCGAACTGCAGGATTGGTAAAGCTTTGTTTAGTGGCTAAATAACAAAATGAAGACATAGCTAGCTTTGCCTTTGGGCAATGGAGTTCTGTCTCAGGTAAGTAAAACAGTTCCAAGTAATGTAAGATGTTACTAGGCAAAGGAGGGCTGTGGCCCGAGGAAGTAATTTGTGTTTGGCTATAAATGACTGATAGCCTCAGGCCCGTAGCCAGGATTTTTTCAGTCAGGGGGCATTTAAATTTCTTAGGGGGCATTGACTAATCAGATTAATCCAGGGAAGAAGGCCCTGACGCCCTGGGCTGGATGGGAAGTCGGGGGGGGGTGCCAGCAAGTCGAGGGGGCTAGCCCCGAGATACCCCACTATAGCTATGGGTCTGGATAGCCTTAAATCTGAAGACTGAAAGGGAGGCAGATTATCAGAAGACAGGGCCAGGAAGAAGAATTTCAACTGTTTAAGGGAAATACCATACCATATTTTATTCTCACAGAGAATTACAAAATAGCAATTATACATGGCAAATCCAAATATTTATAGATGCCCGAACTGTTCTTTCTTAGCACTGATGCACCTGTTTTTCAGGATGAATGACTGTAAAGCCAGGGAGGGAAACAGTAGTTAGTGGGTGCAGCAAAGCATATGATACTTGTCAGTCTCAATCTGGCTGAAAACTCTTGAGCACTTCCTCTTTAACCAGGTCCAGTGCTAAGAGGTAAAATCCTGAACAAATGGAATGGCCAAAACTACCCAAGCAAGCATCATGCATTGTAGACAATAGGATTCACCAGGACTCCTGGCTTGAATGCAATATAAAGTTGTTCCAATAGTGGGAAATGGTAGCACCATTCTTCTTAATATGCAAACAATATATTGATCCCTGTATTTAATAGCAAATCTGGGGGCTAGCCAGTCATAGAAACAGTAAAATGAGACTATCCAGAGACAAGGTAGGAATTTCTATATATTTCTGGGATTTCCAAGGTACACAGAAAAAAATATGGATTTGGAAATTAATTGAATAAGAAAAGAAAATAGCCTGATTAGGATTAAACACGCTTCAGGGAGGCATGGAAAGTTGAGAATCAGTTAAAAAGGCAGGAGGGACCCAGAGTGCCATCAGTCCTTGCTAAAAGAATGATTAGGCCTTGGGTTTATTTATCCTACCATCCGGGGTGGGTGGGTAGTGTCCCGGTCAGCTGCCTCCCGCCCTCCCGGGACTGGCTGGGAGCAACCCCAAACAGGCTAACTCACCAAAAAGGGAAGGCAGACTATCAGCCTCAAATGCGGAGGCAGTTCAAAAGGGGTTGCAGCCACGGGAGGAAGAAAGAAGCTGCACAGAGCTCAGGGGCAGGGCAAGAAGACATACCAGAGAACCACGAAGGGGAAATGAAATGGAAAGAGGAGACGAGGGAGGGAGGAGTGGAATTCAGCCTGCAGAGCAGAAAGCAGCCTCCACACCCAGCGATCGACAGCAGGAAGGAGGAGCCGCGCCGCCAGAGCAGTCCGTGTGGAATGTTATAAAGAGGGGCGGGGCTAAGCAGGGAAGGATGGGGCTGTTACATGAGAGGGTGCTGGGAGCGGGGCATGAGTATATGAGGGAAAAGAGGCTGGAGATCGAGGAGGACAAGACACAGATGAGACTGGGGAAAGTACCTGAAGCTCAGAGAGACCCACATCCCCATAGCCTGACTGGCTGAAGGTTTGGTCTGTGCAGACAGAGGGATATCCCAGGTGAACCTAACCTGATCCCCTGCCCGTCTGAGGTTTCCTTTTGCCTCCTTTCTTCTTGTCTCACCCCTCCCCCAGGATGATTCCACAAGCAGAACCTGGTGAGCAACAACAGCAACTGGAGGGTTGCCACCTGAGGCTGAACATGGACCTCACAGGTAGTCAAGGCAGACTGCCATTTCAAAACAATAGAATTCAACAAAATAGTAAAACCAATGCATCTCTAGACAAAACAACTTCCAATAATACAGTCAACCAGTAGCCAAAATTTTTTTTAGTAGATTCTTGAGTCTTGGTGTTGCCATTGCCACCACAAAGGCCTTGTCACCTCTGTCTTCAAGGCAAACCTTTAATGGTGGAAATAAAAACCAGGGCCTCTGTAGTTGTTTTGAAGTGAGCAGTAAGTTTGTGCTGGAGAAATCAGTCACTGAAGTATCTTAGCCATAAATAAGGGTCATTTCCTGCAGGAGCGCACAGGAGCGGAGCTCCGGCAGTAAAGAGCCCAGGGGGCGGACGCATGCAACAAGCCACACCCCCTGCTCCCAGCAGCCCTCAGTCAGAGCAAGAAGCAGCCAGGTAAGTTGCAGAGCCCCTCCCCAACCCCCCAGTCCAAAACAGTCCAGTGGCACCTTTAAGACCAAGTTTTATTCAGGTACAAGCTCTCCCTCCTCTGCGAGGACAGATCTGCACGTCCCCCCCCCAATAGCTAGCAATCCAAAACAGTCTAGTGGTGGGTGTTGCCTTCTGACACACTTCCGGTGATATCAGGGTGTGTGGCATATGCAAATAAGTTATCCTAATTAGTTATGCTAATGAGCTCCTGCACCTCTTTTTCTATGAAATGACCCCTGACCCCTGGCCTAAACCATTTAGAGTTTTAAGGGCCATAACCAGCATTTTCATATATGGCTCTCAGTCAATCAGAAGATCAGGATAGCCAGTTGGGTTTCATCACCATTTCAAGTCCTGAAGGGCTCAGTTTCTCTAGACCTTGCCACTGACACATTAGCAATATGTATGTCTGACATCTTCAAGGATACAGATGAACAACAGTCAAAGAACTGTACCTAGCACAGCTGTGCTCAGATTTTTATGATAGAAGTGATGCATGTTCTATGATTTGTTGACTTTGTTATGTTGAGACCCACCAATCGTTAGAGTGAATGGTTGGACATTTTTGAGGGCAGAAGTGCGCTCATTTATGCACTCCAACCGTATTGGCCTTTGAATGCTATTTTGCTTCTTGGCTCTGGATTTCAGTTTGTTTGATGATGCATTTGGGAAAATGTGCTATTTCTCACAGAGAAGAATAGAAGGAAATACTACACACCTTTCATAAAGGAGGGGAAGAGAAAAGACAAGGTTTAAATGGCTTGTAGCAGCCACAGAAAACACAACAACTTTGAGTGTTCTGTTTGTCAGAATCGGGCTCTGCTGATTGTCATGTTGACCAATGTCTTCAGTTGTTTCAGTTATTTCCACCTTTGTAATTTACTTTCACTTTTGGGCCACTTCGACCATTTGGTCTCATCTCTTTTTAGCCCTCTCTGTCATAAATGCTGAGGGATAGGAGGGGGAAGTGTGAATGCAATATATCTGTGTGTATGTGTTGTAAAAGTTAGATTAGCTTGCTTGTAACAACTTTTCCATGAGAAAGGCCCCAAGGTGTCTGGCCATGCGGGAGCCTCTCATCCTTGGAGAAAACATCTGTTGCTGAATGATAAACTTTGTAGTGCTATGTAGTATGAAGGGGGGGGAGTGAAAGAGGGGAGATGAATGCCCACTGCATGACCATTGCATTATGGTACACTGACCATTGGCCTATACAATACCTAACCCTTGATCTATTCTTTAGTCTGAACAAGGGATCTCTCTTGTGCACATCTAAATCTCTGTTTCTAATAAAGTGTTCATAAAAGACTATTATCCGGAAACTGCGGGGCAAGGGCGGGCGTCTGATCGCGTTTCCGGTGGCATCCGGCGCCCGTCCATGTCCCCTTGCGAAGAAGATTTTTTTCCCCCCCAAGTCTCCGTGGTTGCGCATAAGCACTCAACGGAGCATGCGCATTCGTAGTGTACACAAAAAAAGAAACCCAGTTCGCCGCGCCGCGCGCTTCTTCGTTGCGCGCAGGCATGTGTTGTGATCGACGCCTCTCCGTAACCACGGAAGCTCCACGGTACCTCCACAGAACCTCCACAGGAGGTATGATCACTTTACTGCGTGTTAGTTTGCCCCGGGGCAAACAGCCACACTTCTCCCCCGCAGTTTCCTGCGCGTGTGACCGGGGCCATAAAAGACTATTAGACTGAGAGTGGATTAACTCAAGCGTCTGACACTGGTACAAATTCTACTTAGAGTAACTATGTTTAATATTTGTCCGGTAAGGTAAAGGTTCCCTTGCTCGAAAGCCAGTCAAATCCGACTCTACGGTTGCGGTGCTCATCTCCGTTTCAAAGCCGAAGAGCCAGCGCTGTCCGAAGATGTTTCCGTGATCATGTGGCCGGCATGACTAAACATCAAGGCGCACGGAACGCTGTTACCTTCCCACTGAAGTGGTACCTATTTATCTACTTGCAATTTCTTGCTTTTGATCTGCTAGGTTGGCAGGAGCTGGAACTAGAGACGGGAGCTCACTCCATCATGCAGCACCCAGGTCTTGAACTGCTGAACTACTGACCTTCCACAGCCTGCAGTTCAGCGTCTTAACCACTTGAGCCACCGCAGCTCCATTTGTCCAGTACTAAGAAGCAAAACAGATCATTACCAGCACCTCATGATGTGTCTTGTGCTGAGCTGTACAGGTGAAGGTGGAGATTTCAAATATTGGAATGCACACACATCTTCAGCATAAAAGAAACATACCTCTACATACAAAACACTGACATACTTATTATTAAATAAAGTACTACGCTAGTTATTTACTTGACATGCTAATTTTGTCTGTGGAGTATTATACAAGGGTGAGCATTACTCTTTTATTATAACGGAGAGATATGCTACACCCCCTGACATCATCAGAAGTGTGTCAGATGGCAACATCCACCACTAGACTTTTTTGGATTGCTAGCTATTGGGGGGGGGGGGACATGCAGATCTGTCCTCGCAGAGGACGGGGATTATAACGGAGAGATATGCTACACCCCCTGACATCATCAGAAGTGTGTCAGATGGCAACATCCACCACTAGACTTTTTTGGATTGCTAGCTATTGGGGGGGGGGGGGACATGCAGATCTGTCCTCGCAGAGGACGGAGAACTTTTACCTGAAAAAACCTTGGTCTTAAAAGTGCCACTGGACTGTTTTGGACTGGGGAGCTGGGGGGGGGGCTCTGCAACTTACCTGGCTGCTTCTTGCTCTGACTGAGGGCTGCTGGGAGTAAGGGGTGTGGCTTGTTGCATGCGTCCGCCCCCTGGGCTCTTTACTGCCGGAGCTCCGCTTCTGTGCACTCTTGCAGGAAATGACCCCTGCCTGTTATAGATGTAGTTGCTTGTAGTATTGTTGCAGTGTGATGCTGCTATTCTGGTAGCTGGCAGGCTCTGAGGCACAGCCCACCGCCTCAAGGGCAAAGCTAAAAATGGGTGTGTGAAAAAATGCACTGACAGAACCCAGAAGATTTTTGGCGGGTAGATGTTTTGGTGGGTCCAAGAACCAGCTGAGAACAAATTCGGTCTATTCAAACAAAGCTAAGAAGCCCCACCAATCTGGCCTCTTGCTATTTTCTGATAGCCTGGCTACAAAGCAAAAAACTAATGAAGAAACAAACAAACTCAGAAGAGCAACAACCTTCCAAAAAGTTTGGCCTCTCATTTAGACTACCAGATGAAATGAGAATAATGAAGAGGAATGGAAGGAAACACACTTCGTTTTGTGAAAGGAATGAGGAATGGAGATGTGTTGTTCTTGAGCATATTTTTTTGTCTCTAGTTGAGAAAGGGACAACTAAAAAGAAGCTTGCAGGTGTGCCGAGGAGTGTCTCTATCTGTTATGGCAGCCTGGCAGGCAGAAAACGAGCTTGGACACTTGCCGGGCCAGAGGTGACCTCCTTTATGCACTACCACTGTGTTGGCCTTTGAAAGCTATTTCACTTCTTGAAAATGGTTTTCTTTCCATTTGACAATAAAGATGAAAAATGTGTCATTTCTTACAAGAAGGGAGGGAAGGAAATATCTGCTTTTCTTGAGCAGTCAAAAGGAGTGGGGTTTACAATAGTACAGGATGGCAACAGACTGCGGAAGTGAGCTTCTCCATTTCAGAAACATTAGATTTATTGGGCACTTTTCCTCATCTGCCCCACCTCACTCCCTCTAATTGCACATTGAAGTCCATTCTTACTATTTGTCTGGGCTCAATGGAGGCACCGTTGACATCCGTTTTATAAAACAAAACCTGACTCCTCAGGGGATATGGAGGCCCCAAGCTACCATCATTTATTATTTGAAACATGTCCTAAAGTATTGTTCTACTTTATACTTCTCTAGTTCTTTAATCTCATGGCGCGTGGCTGTTCAATTGTTATTCTCCCTGCAACTATCTTATTTAATTGCTTGTAGAAAGCGTTTGTATCCCTTTGTCTTGCCACTCATTTCCAAATATTTTAACTCGTTTCCAAACAATTCATTATTGGTGCTGGAAAGTACCATGAAGTTGCAGGTGACTTATGATGACCCTGTAGGGTCTTCAAGGCAAGAGATGAACAGGGGTGGATTGCCATTAGCTGCCTCTGCGTAGCAACCTTGGTGGTCTCCCATCCAAGTACTAAGTGCTTAGCCACTGACATCTGAAAGACCAGGCTAGCCAGTGCCACCCACGTCAGGACAATTCCTTATTAGCCCAATAAATATTAAACTGAGATTACCCAGTTGCTCTGCACTAGTGATGGGCATTTGTCCCAAGATATCGTTTCGGTTCATGAACCGAACCAGCCCAGTTCCAGGCCCTTTTTGTGAACCAGACCAGATACAAAAATCCGCCTGGGTGGTCACAAGGCACCAAATTCCCAGGGTGCCTCCAGCTTACTCTCCTCAACATGCCCACCAAGTTTGGTCCCCATTGGACTTTGGGAGGGGGGGCTGAGCTATAGACTGCTAAAGAGACCATGCTTTTCAATGGGATGTCACTAACACTGGTTTGTGAGTGACAAAAACTAACCCAGGTGAGCTAGAGGACTCCAACTCACACAGTCCCTCCCCAAGGTGACCTCCACATGTCCCACAAGTTACATGCCTGTTGGGTTTGGGGGGGTCCGAGTAGCAATCCCCCAAGCAAGGCGCCCCCAGGAAACTGCTTTCAGGAGAGTTGTCCAGTGCTGGTTTCAGACAGTACAGAATGGACCTGGTTACGCTAAAGGCATCCAACTCCCAAAGGAACTCCCTGGGGACCACCTGCACAGTTGCAGGTGTCTTCCTGGGGGCAACCACCCAGCCCTTTTGTCATGATGACTGGTTGGGGCCAAGCCCCTCACCCTGCCTGGGAAGGTGACAGGGACCTGGCAATGAGACTCTCTGCATGGCTGTGGCAGGAGGGCAGTGGTGGAGCAGTGGCCAGGACCTAAAATACCCTAAGGAGGAGGGCTTGGGTCTCCCTGCTGGAGGGACCTGGCACCTGATGACACAGACTCTCTGTGTGGCAGAAAGACTCCCAAGCCCTACCGTCGAAATGGAATGCTGATCTCCAGCAATTATGTCCTCAGTGAGGCCAGACCCGCATGGGTGTTGTCAGGCTGGAGGACAGTAGCTTTTTTGGGGGGAAAGATAATACTTTTTATTATGCTGTCTAGGTTTGATAGATCTTGGCTTAATTTTATATAAAGACCCCAAAACTTTATAGGGTCTTAGACTGAGGCCTTAGAGGTCTATCCAGCTTTTGCTAACAAGAACCTGATGGGTAACCGATTAATCCATTAGCTGTCATGCCTAGCCAACTTTCAAGTATGCATGCTAATCGGAATGCACCTGTGTATGACTACTTACACGAATGAAAAAAGAGGAAAGATAGTAACACAGGATATATTATGCATGCACGCTTTAAAATTACTTCAAAACAATGCTATTAAGGGAATATCTATTTAGGGAATATCTATTAAGGGATTACAGGTGCTCTTGGGTGGTACGCTAAATTGGGTATCCTGTATTGGTTTCTGATAACATGAAAGGACACGACTTGGCTCTGGTGAAATGTCAAGTTTCCTAGAATAAACTTTGGGACACGTAGCTATAGGAAGACAGCCAAATATGGAATACACCTCTGCTTGTCAAAATTGTATATTAAGTGTGTATGTAGCCATGTAAACTTCAGAAAATTATCTTGTATGGTTTTTCCTGCCTTGTTGAAATAAAGCTTTGTTTATATCCTCCCAGGTCTGGCTCCCTTATGTCTCCTAATTAGAGAACAGGTACATGAGGTCTCCATTGAGATAACAGGTTTGCCATCACTTTCCTCCCAAGGAGCAGGCGTCTTCTAATTTCCTGGCTGCAGTCACCATCTGCAATGATCATGGATCCCAGGGACGTGAATTCTGTCACTGCTTCCATGACTTCCCCTCCTATTTGCCAAGGAGTGATGGGGCCAGATGCCATGATCTTAGTTAATTTGATGGTGAGTTTCATGCCCTGGTAAGATCTAAATTAGATTACTTCAATGTGCTTTATGTGTGTGATGCCTCTGGCTGCTCGAGGGAGGTGTCCTTGCCTCCAGTCACCATCCCAGGGCTCGGCGTTCCCCTTTCCAGGGGAATGGGAGGCCTCAGAATAGGGCCGGCTGCCTGGTTTCGTTACCGAAAGCATGCCTGCACCCTCGAAAGCCTCTGGAGACGTCTGTTGCATCGCCTCTCCCTGCAACTCTCAACTCGCCCATCTCTTTGCTTGACTCTCGCTTTCTTCCTCCCCAGCCTCCCTTCCGTTCCCCCTTTTTATCCTCCCTCCACCCCAATCCTCATTTCTATTGGCCACCTGGTTGTCGATCACCGGTGGCTCCGCCTTTCTATAAGAGCATCGAAGCTTTGCCAGGCGTGGGGGTGTGTTGACCCCGCCCGAGGCAGGAAGTGCAGAGGTCATCACCCAGCTTGTGCCGGGCAATGCAACACAGCCATTTACGTCGGGGAGTGAAGGCCCCATGGGCCTCGGCATCGTCATCTCCTGGAGGCCCGCCCTGCTGCCTCGCACTCGGGGATGTGCCCTGCGGGGAAGGGGCTCTGCTGCGGCGGGGCGCCTGCTGCTCCCGTCCTCTTTCTTCTCCCTGCAAGCCGCCCCGTGGGCCGGCTCGGAGCTCCACGACCACTCACTAAGGTTGTCTGCCATGGTAAGCTTGGACATTGTCGGGTGGGGGTTGAGCGGGGGCCCAAGAGAGAGGCCTGGGTCAGCAAAAACTGAAGGCACAAAAATGCATACAGAAATCAGGGGACTCACCAAAGAAGCATGTGGCCAGAACCTACCAAAAAAAAAAAAAAACCCACCCAAACATGTAAGAAAGCCCATCTTCTTTTGATAGTGCAACTTCTAGCATCGCAATTGACATGGCCTAAATTCAACAGTACTTTCTCTCCCACCATCCCCAAAGATTCCATCATCCCACCTGGGAGGAAGGGTTAAACATCCTCTCACCCAATGACCTTTCCTTTATCTTCCAAACACACCAGGGGACTTTTAAAACTCACAGAAGATCCTAATCATGCATGTTTTGATTTGGCCCTCATGAACTGTAGAATTCTTCTGTGCATTGTTATTTAACAAATGCAGGCAGGAACTAAGCAAATGTAGCATGCAAAAAAAAAAAATACATGGTGTTTTGCTTCACTGATAACAAGGTAAAAGACTATCCCACCTGTGAAGGAAAAACATGATTAATGTCTGGTGATGAGAGCAAATGGAAGGAACTGGAAATATAAGATGTGCGAATGAGATTGCTCTAAAGAAAATTGAAAGTTTCAACATTTTGAATAAATAAATAAATAAATAAATGCTACCTAAAATGTTAAAAGGAGCTGCGGTGGCTCAAGTGGTTAAAACGCTGAACTGCAGGCTGTGGAAGGTCGGTAGTTCAGCAGTTCGCGGCCCAAGTGTGCCGCATGACGGAGTGAGCTCCCGTCTCTCGTTCCAGCTCCTGCCAACCTAGCAGTTCGAAAGCAAGAAACTGCAAGGAGATAAATAGGTACCACTTCGGTGGGAAGGTCACAGCGTTCCCTGCGCCTTGGTGTTTAGTCATGCCCGCCACATGACCACGGAAATGTCTTCGGATAGTGCTGGCTCTTCGGCTTTGAAACGGAGATGAGCACCACAACCCTAGAGTCAGATTTGACTGGCTTTCGAGCAAGGAAACCTTTACATTTACTAAAATGTTAAAACAGATGGACTTAGAGAAAGTGGAGGTGGCACGCACATGCTACAAATGCTGGGGAATACTCATCCAGTTTGGTGTAGTGTTTAAATGCGCGGACTCTAATCTGGGAGAACCGGGTTTGATTCCCCACTCCTCCACTTGCACCTGGCTGGATGACCTTGGGCAAGCTGTAGTTCTGATAAGAGCTGTTCTTGGAAAAAAGAGCAGTTTCTGTCAAGAGTTCTCTCAGCCCCACCTACCTCTCAGGGTGTCTGTTGTGGGGAGGGGAAGGGAAAGGAGTTTGTAAGCCGCTCTGAGACACCTTTGGGTAGTGAAGGGCGGGGTATAAATCCAATCTCCTCCTCCTCCTCCTTTTTTATAGAAGTTGAACACTGCTATGTTAAATGGGTAAAACATAATAGAGCGCTTGAGACAGCACAACTCCTTACATCCATATTTCTTGTAAAACCCTGGGGGAGCGTTCTGACCACTGGAGAGCTTGCAACCCTCCACATGGAGTGCATAGACATGGCTTCTGTGATTTATTCAGTCTTGGCAGCTCAACTAAGAGCCATTGCTATTGTGCAGTTTTTGTTGGCTGTAAACAAGTACAGCTTTATGATACAACTCTCATTCTGTGACCAGTGTAATTACGTCCAAAATAATATTAAATTGAGTGCAAGGATTGGAGCTGATAAATCTAAACAATACAGTTCAAGGAACATAACATGCATATTTCCAAAACAGAAATATTAGAATACAGACAATTCTTTATTTGGAAATTATCAGGTCTGCTTCCAAATTATTCTGCCCAACAGTTAAGGTCCAGTTTGGTGTAGTGGTTAAGTGTGCGGACTCTAATCTGGGAGAACCGGGTTTGATTCCCCACTCCTTCACTCACACCTGTTGGATGACCTTAGGCAAGCCATAGTTCTCTCAGAGCTGTCCTTGAAAAAGAGCAGTTTCTGTCAGAGCTCTCTCAGCCCCGCCTACCTCACAGGGTGTCTTTTGTGGGGAGGGGAAGGGAAAGGAGTTTGTAAGCCGCTCTGAGACACCTTTGGGTAGTGAAGGGCAGGGTATAAATCCAATCTCCTCCTCCTCTTCTTCTTCCTCTTCTACATGTTCATGCACTATCTAAAGTACAGTAGGTAGCCAGTAGTAACAGGGCCTTCTGTTTTGATTACAGAATTTCCTCTCCAATTGGTTCCTCTGGTGATGAATTGTTCTATTCTTTAGGCAGTAGGCAAAGACTTCAGGCAATAGGCAAAGACTTTTCTTCCGGTCTCTTTGTTGTTATGGTCTTTGCTGAGTTGCTGTTTCTCAATTAGATTTTGCAGCTGTATTTTAATGAGTTTCTTTAAAACAGTGCAGCTATATTCAAGTTCAGTAGCACAGAGACCGAAAAGATATTCAAGGTATGAACCTTTGAGCGTCAAAGCTCCCTTCGTTTACGGTGCTCCTGGATCTGAATCTAACCGTTCATCTGCAGACTGACATGGCTGCCCTCCGAAATGATCTTTAAGGGTTCTGTAGATTTTATTGCTGGCTTTGTCTGGCTCATTGTAGGTTTTAATCCATTATTGTTGCTTTATTGTTATTATTTATTTCATGTATCTTTCTCCCTAACAGGCACTCAAAGCCGTTACATCATTCTCCTCTCCTCCATTTTATCCTCACAACAACCCTGTGAGGTAGGTTAGGCTGAGAGTATGTGACGGGCTCCAGATCCCTCAGCAAGTTTCCATGGCAGAGTGTCATTAGGATAGTTGATGGAAGCCACCTTATGAGCAATAGGCTGAGAAACAGGCTATAAATATTTTAAGTACATAAATCAGCATGTTTGGGTTTTGGTGCAATGTGCCTAACCCACTGGAAACATCTGCAGCTGAAATGGATGTGTCTTCCACAGATCTCCTTCATTTCAGATTTCATTGTCTGATAGATTGTGTCCATTATATCCCAAATGTCAAAACTTTAAAGCACTGATTTATGAATTTTTGAAATGTCAGAGAATACATTTATTTGTCCTAAAAAATGGTATGAGTCGTACTCTCAGCCGATGGCTCTGAAGGAAATGATATGAAGTATGAACAATAAATCTTATACATGAAAGTGAGCTTTTCAAACAGGTTAACTTTTTTCAGAATTAACGTTCATTTTAAATATTGGAAGCAACCTCATTTAATTAAACCCCTTTGGGTTTATTGTAAAGGAACAAAATAATGGCTTCGCGGCAGCAATGAATCATTTAAAAGCAAAGTGTTCCCAGAGAAGATGCTTAAAATTGCAGGGTGTATGTTAATTTGTTATCTTACTGTTGCAGCAAACAGACAGAAATTAGTGATAAACAAAAAGGAGCACAGGTTGTGATATCTGTGCAACCGTGACTGTTACATTCCCCCCCCCCTTTGGCAGGTAGTTTAGTTAACAGCTACACTTGTGTACTGTTGTGTCCCAGTATTTTAATCCGTGTCTTAGATCACAAAATCTAGAGTGCCATTCAAGTTAACTTGTTTGCTAAAATGGCTGCCAATTTTCATTTGATATTAAACTCTATGACTGATTTCACACAAGGAGCTGTGCTGCCGTCACGCCTCCCTCTGCCGCGACTTCCCTTTTGACCCGTGGCTTCGAGTGGGAAATTGACCAATGGAAACGGGGCAAAGGGAGGCGCGACAGCGGCACAGCTCCTTGTGCGAAATCAGCCCAAGTATTTTCTGTTCTGTCATTTCAGATTACATGCACAGACACAATTCACAATGTCATTTCCCCCTAAAACACACACACACAGGTACACACAGTAGTCATTGCTTTCCCGTCACAGCAATAATCCTCTGGAAAAGACTGCTGGAAATTGTAAGAGTGGAATTGCCACCAGTTAATATTTATTAAATACTTTTTTTCAGGGGTTTTGCAGCAAAGCAGACAAAGTATAATGGATGGAGTTTGTTATGTACACGGACCGCCAGCAGGGGTCCGCAGCTACAGGCAGGAGCTTAGCTCCTCAACACAATAGGAACTGAGGATCCTAGTTCCCGCAGCATGGACCAATAGGAACTATGGTGGGAAATTCAAACCCCCCAATGGGACTGTGGGTGTGCTAGATGGGTGTGTATATAGTTGGCCTTGCAGGGCCGTTTTGCAGTTCGATGTTAAGTACAACAAACGTGCAAACGCATGTCGTCATCTGAGTCCTCCATGCTGCGAACCCAGTACTTTTCAGAGTTTGTCCGTATTCTTGGGAATGCAGAAACATGTGTATGGACAAACTTCTATCAAACCTGCCTTCACTTCCAAAAGAATGCATTTAAGGGAAAAGGGGAGCTTCTAAAAGTGGTTCTATGAAAAAAGCCCACATGAACAAAGACTACAGAAAAAAACCCACGGTCATAAATGCTCACAGGAAAAAAGCCCACATACAAAAAGCCCACACAGGGGAAAAAAAAAAACCTCATGGAAAGTAGCCCACATGGGAAAATACCATGTAAAGTGCCATAGATATTTATAATTGTGGGTAACCATTCATCTCCATTTATGAGAATGAACAGGTGTTACCTATATTTTATATTGTTATTTTAGGATCAAAACATGTCATATTAATACACAACAATTTGTGTTGTGATTTCATCAAAAATAATGAAATAATAATTTTGTTATGTTATTAGTAAATTACTTCATTACTATACAAAAGTGGCCTGTATGAAGAGGGCTTTCATGCTATTGAGTTTAAAGGCTTGGAAGGGAAAAGACACATATAAAAGTGTCAATTTTGTTATCAACAAACTTTATTTAGAAGGAAAAACAATAACAACAGAAATTAAACTCTATATAGAAATATTTTAAAATAAAATTAAAAACTTAAGAACAAAAGAACATAAGAGAAGCCAATGTTGGATCAGGCCAAAGGTCCATCCAGTCCAACACTCTGTCACACAGTCGCCAAAAATACCAGGTGCCATCAGAAGGTCCAGCAGTGGGGCCAGGATACTAGGAGCCTTCACATTATTGACACACACCCCCAGCACCAAGAAGACAGAGCATCACTTGCCCCGGAGTCCCTATCTATACCTTGTGGCTAATAGCCACTGATGGACCTCTGCTCCATATGCTTATCTAATTCCCTCTTGAAGCCATCCATGCTTGTAGCCACCACCACCTCCTGTGGCAGTGAATTCCATGTGTTAATCACTCTTTGGGTGAAGAAGGACTTCCTTTTATCTGTTCTAACCCGATAGCTCAGAAATTTCATGGAGTGCCTACGAGTTCTTGTATTAGAGAAATGGAGAAAAAGTACCTCTTTCTCTACCTGCTCTATCCCATGCATAATCTTATAAACCTCGATCATGTCACCCCTCAGCCGTCGTTTCTCCAAGCTAAAAAGCCCCAAGCGCTTTAACCTTTCTTCATAAGGAAAGTGTTCCAACCCTTTTATCATTCTAGATGCCCTTTTCTGCACTTTTTCCAAAGCTATAATATCTTTTTTAAGGTGTGGTGACCAGAACAGTATTCCAAATGACCAGAAGTGATGCTACTGCATTACTGCAACAGAGCAGGTTTCAGGATTGCATGGGCCCTGAGTAGAGAAGTATAACCGGGGCCCCTTTCCCCTTTGCTATAGCCCTTTTTTCCTCCAGCCACTGCTCTTCCATTTCATCACTCCCTTTTCTTCTTCAACCACTCCTTTTTCCATCTCGGTCTCCCTTCCATGGTAAAAAAAACCATACCAAATTGTGCTTTCTTAATTACTTTCAGTGGCGTACCTAGCCTTTTTGGCTCCTGGGACAAGTAATTTTTTAATAACCTCTCCTATATTTATTTATTCACAGCTGACTTATGGTGACCCTATAGGGTTTTCAAGGCAAGAGATGTTCGGAGGTGGTTTGCCATTGCCTGCCTCCACGTCAGCCCTGCTTAGCTTCTGAGATCTGATGAAATCAGGCTAGGCTGGGGCTATCCAGGTCAAGGACCCTCCTGTATAAGATAAAATTATTTTCAGTAATAATCATCAAATAAAGTGAATAATAATAATGGTCAGAAAATAGATCCAGGTGGGTGTTGGAGATCCGGTTCCGGTACAGTGTGACGACGGGCGGCTCTCAGACTGCTCCGAGCTGCCCAACCCCTTTCCATTCTTTTTTGAGTCTCCCGGCAGTCGGGAGAACTCGACCAGTCCTCCCGGAGAGATGGCTGGAGCAGGGGGGTTGTTTTTGGCCCCTCCCGCAATTGGCCCGAAGTGGGAGCAGTTGGCGAGGTAGAACATGGGTAGAATTGTTAATAATTGTTAACATAATAAGAGAGGTTAGAATAGGGGCGATTAATTATTTAATTGTGCTTGATGGTGTTAGAATACTGTATTATGATGTTCTAATTAATTTGGATAATAGTTTAGTGTGATTGTGTTGGTCAAAGATTAACTTTGGGGATAAACAAAGATATATAAAGACCTGACAGACTATATCCGGAAGATATTGGGGTAAATAAGTGGAAAACCCTCATTTAATGAATAACAGGGTTACCTTTCTAGCTAAGCTTGATATAATGGTTCTAACAAAATGATAAAAGAATTTAAATGGTGTAGAGATTGACTGAAAATTTAAAAGGGTGATAAAATAAAAATAATAATAAAAATTTAAATATTAAACCCTGTACCCATACTAGAAGCAAGGAACTGGCAGACTACTGGAAGAAGTGCAATAGTAAGGATTAGAACCTTGCACGGTGAAGATAATGATGATTGTAAACAGTGATTAATATCTTTTACTGTTGATATGAATTTACAGTGTAATTTTGAAAATGTAGTATTTAAATCTTAAAGGAGAAATAGAGATAGAAGTAGCTACTCAACATAGAATTGACCTAAAGATTGAGTATAAGATTGAGAGCCAGTTTGGTGTAGTGGTTAAGTGTGCGGACTCTAATCTGGGATAACTGGATTAGATTCCCCACTCCTCCACTCGCAGCTGCTGATGTGACCTTGGATCAATCACAAGAGCCGTTACTGTCAAGAGCTCTTTCAGGTCCACCTACCTCACAGGGTGTCTGTTGTGGGGAGGGGAAGGGAAAGGAGTTTGTAGGCCGCTCTGAGACTCTGTTGGGTAGTGAAGGGCAGGGTATAAATCCAATCTCTTCTCTTTAAGAGCCAATTTGGTGTAGTGGTTAAGTGCGTGGACTCTAATCTGGGAGAACCAGGTTTGATTCCCCACTCCTCCACTTGCACCTGGCTGGATGACCTTGGGCAAGCTGTAGTTCTGATAAGAACTGTTCTTGAAAAACAGCAGTTTCTGTCAGAGCTCTCTCAGCCCCACCCATCTCACAGGGTGTCTGTTGTGGGGAGGGGAAGGGAAAGGAGTTTGTAAGACGCTCTGAGACTCCAAGTGAAGGGCAGGGTATAAATCCAATCTCCTCCTCCTCCTCCTCCTCCTCTTCTTCTTCTTCTTCTTCTTCTTCTTCTTCTTCTTCTTCTTCTTCTTCTTCTTCTTCTTCTTCTTCTTCTTCTTCTTCAAGAATAAAATAATTATTTTTTTCGGTCTGGTCTTATTATTAACCTGTGTTGCTGAAAAGAAGAATCACTGTCTTAGGTTTTTGCATGTAGTCTTGTTGATGTTCTTGTTTATATGTATGATATAGGCTTATATTATTAAAAACCCAATAAATACATTGCAAAAAAAGAAAAAAAGAAAATTGATCCAGGTGGGTAGCCCTGTTGGTCTCAAGCAGAAGAACAAACGGCCAGAAATGTATGCAGACTGGCAGTTTGGCCCGATATAGACATGTTTCAGAAACGTTTCACAAACGGATTAAAGGGGCTGTTCACACAGGCACATCTGTCAGGCGTTCCCCAGCAGTACTCAATCTGTCTTGTAACGCTTCCCTCCCGAGTTTAAAAAATACCAGGTGAAAGTGGTAGCAAACCCTGGAGAGCGCATTGATCCTGCTTCCCAGACGTGTGCATGCTACAAGCCATGCGAACAAGCCACATTGATAATTGCTGATGCAGATATGCCGGAGTGAGAAAAAGCTGCTTACAGCCACGCCTCCGGGCAGACAGTGTGAATGCTCCCTTATGGCTCCTCCCAGTATGCTTCCGCATCAGTCGGTGCAGTGTGACCGGGAATACAACTTGTTCCGGGACTTTTTTGCCACGACTCCCTCGCGCCTCAAACTGCCAGTCTGACCTCAGCCAAAGTTTGGTCTTAAAGGTGCTACTGGACCCAAACTTTCTTTCAATTCAATGAATTTTTAATTCATAATTTAATTATAATACAGGAAACACCATTTTGTTAATTCACCTAAAGTGAAGTTCAAGACTATTCTTGGTTAAGTTCAACTCTATATATCCATCTAGTAGGAAAAAGATACATTGGTGAAGATGACTTCTTGCTATGGCTGATGTGGAATTTCACCCTTTTGAAAGAGACACAGCTGTTACAACAGAGCTGCCAATGCATCAGTCATGTAGGCCCAATCTGCATCTAATATTTGCTCTGTTGTTGTACCAAACCCACACTGGAACAGAAAAAGATGCGGCTCAGAACCACATTCAAATACCCCAGGTTAATACCATACTGACTGCAGACTCACCCCTGAATGGCCATAAAACGGCCACAAATCCATGCAGACAGCCACCATAAAACCAGAGATCAAACGAAGTGAAAACGGCATGCAGTCTGGACACTGCCATAAAATGCGACAATCAATCAAAGTGAAAGTGGCATGCAATGCAGATGGGAATTTCTGTTCCAGGGTGGGTTTGGTAAGACAGCAGAGCAAATGCTAGATGCAGATTCGGCCGTAGTGTGTAATCTTCCTTTCCAAGCCCTGCTCTGAAGTGGTCTGAAGTGAATTGCTGGGCTTTTGAATAGTTGGTTCCTCTGGAGCTTAGCTGTAACTAGGATGGTAGAACAGGAGAGGCCATGCAGATGGGTTCTGCTGTTGCAGATAACAAATAACAGATGTGTTCAGTGCCCAATCCATCATCTCTTTCCAAGCAGACAAAGCTGAGGACAGCAAATTTTAGAAAACAAAAGCAAACAACCCTAAAACTAGTCCCAGTGAGAACTGCATATAAGTTTTAAACAAGATAAATGAATGCTTCCAGGCAATGCAAGTTTGATTATATTTAAATTCAATTTGAGCTCAGGGGAGATTAGTTTTAAGGCTTGCTTTTTCAAGGAAAAAAATTCCCCCCCTTTTATGACATCAATAAGATATAAAAACTGCAAGGCTCAGGGTTTCTCTAAGGTTTGTCTGAGTTTTCCCTTTGAGCACTAAATCCATCTCCAAAGTTTCAGGGTTGAAATGAACTCCAAGGAGTGAAAGCCAATATCAATAATATGTACTAGATCTGTAGTAAGATCTGTACAAGGGTTTCTCCTTCAAGACAAATTCAGATTAATACTGGAAAAACCAGTTCATGAGATTAAAGGGACCAAAGGATCATGTAATCTAACCTAACCCAAGGTCAAAACCACCAGTCCAACCAGACTCTAGAGACCTACTTGAAACATGGAAAGTACGTCTCTTGGAGTGAACACCTCCCGAAGATTCAAGCAACACAATGGATCAGAAGTGTCTGTGTGAGCTCTCACACAAAGAATATACGAGTAACGCCATGTTTTGTTCAAAGAAGGCTTCCATATTAACATAAGAACATAAGAGACGCCAATGTTGGATCAGGCCAAAGGCCCATCCAGTCCAACACTCTGTGTCACACAGTGGCCAGAAATACCAGTGCCATCAGGAGGTCCACCAGTGGGGCCAGGACATTAGAAGCCCTCCCACTGTTCACCTCCCCCCAAGCTTCATTCTCGTGCAGAGAATAATTCAGCCACATCTGGCTGTCAGCTGGGGCCAGCTTTTGTCACCTCTGGAAGGAGGAAGAGTCCGTGGGAGTGGCAAAGCTGCATCCAGGCTCTTGGGTTAGGGGTGGAGCTGGAGGCTTCATAAGGGCGGCCCTGCCTCTGCCCTTCCGCTCTTCACTTCACGCTCAGCAAGGATGGAGCTCGGCAGCTCCACTCCCTTGGCTGGGCCATGGCCTTTGGTAAGACTGTGGTGTTAGTGGCAAGGACCGTGAAGAGGCAGAGCAGCAGCAGCAGTCCTGTCGGCACCTGGGTGGTTTGGGCAGGGGTCATTTTGTAGAAAAAGAGATGTAGGAGCTCATTAGCATAACTCATTAACATAACTTATTTGCATATGCCACACACCCCTGACATCACCAGAAGTGTGTCAGAAGGCAACACCCACCACTCAGGCTCCGCTGGACTGTTTTGGATTGCTAGCTATTGGGGGAATGTGCAGATCTGTCATCACAGAGGAGGGAGAGCTTGGACCTGAATAAAACTTGGTCTTAAAGGTGCCACTGGACTATTTTGGACCAGGGGACAGGTGGGGGGCTCTTCAACTTACCTGGCTGCTTCTTGCTCTGACTGAGGGCTGCTGGGAGCAGGGGGTGGGGCTTGTTGCATGTGCCCGCCCCCTGGGCTCTTTACTGCCGGAGCTCCGCTCCTGTGCACTCCTGCAGGAAATGACACCTGGTTTTGGGCAGTGGCTGGAAGTGGCTGGGACATTGGCCTTTGGGCAGCGGCTGGCCTACAGCCCTCTACCCCTTCCCTTTTTCCTTTAGTACTCTTTGCCCCCTCCCCTCTCCTTGGATCCTAAAATGAGGTGGTTGGTGGGGTGTTTATACCCCACCCTTCACTTGGAGTTTCAGAGCGGCTTACAAACTCTTTTCCCTTCTCCTCCCCACAATAGACACCCTGTGTGGTAGGTGGGGCTGAGATAACTTTCTCAAGAACTGCTCTTTCAAGAATAGCTCTGACAGAACTATAGCTTGCCCAAGGTCATCCAGCAGGTGCAAGTGGAGGAGTGAGGAATCAAATCTGGTTTCCCCAGATCCGAGTCCAAGCACATAACCAGTACACCAAACTGGCTCTAGGGCTAGGGGTGCTTCAAGGGCAAACACCCTATACCCAAGGCTCCTCCCAAGAGGGTTACTTTGTCCTCTTCATATCACTTTAAGCTACTCACTGCAACGCTTAGAAGAAATGTATGCAGCCCACAAGGGCAAATGACACAGAGACAAGATCCCTCTAAAGAGAAGATACCAGACAAAGAAAAAAGATGTTAAACTTTATGTATAAAATTATTATTAAGGAAATTTACCCTCACTCCATACAAGAGTGCCTTAGGGAGTTTGTAAGAAAGTGAAATTAAACATAAAGGCTTGTTTTGATAAGAAATTAACTGAGAGAGGTGAAAATGTAAGGAAAAGATGTTAAGCCTTACATTGAAAAAAAATGTTTAACCTCTCTCCATATAAGAGTGCCTTAGGTAGTTTTCCTTAAAGTGTAAGTAACTAAATAGAATGATGTGTTTTGATAAGAGTCAATGGAAAAAGGTGAAAATGGAAGGAAAAGATGTTAAGTTTTATGTATCAAACTGTTATTAAGAAAATGTATCCTCTCTTCACATAAGAGGGCCTTAAGGAGCTTTTATTAAAGTGTGACTAAGCAAAATGGCTTATTTTGAGAAGAAATCAATTGAAAAAGGTGAAAGTGTAAGGAGTTTTAGCATAATAGTAGATAAGATAGATTTACCTTTATTTGTATAAAATTGTTTTAAGAAAACTAATTCTCTCTATGTGTGTGTGTGTCCTAGGGAGCTCTTATGAAAGTATAACCAAATAGAATGGCGTATATTGTTAAGAAGCTAAGTGAGAGAGGTGACAGTGTAAAGGTTTTTTAATAAAATAACAAAATAGTAGATAAGTTAGACCATTAGGTGAATAATAAAGGCGCATGTATCTCTACTTTTATTAAAAATAAGGCAACAATTTACAAGGTAACTCAAACTTGCAAGGAAGAACAGGAGGGAAATGTCTTTATTTAAGAAAACATGAGATTTTATAGTAAGAGCCCTTGAATTTTTATCACCAAAAGATAATGATATTAGAATGTTTAGATAATTATCAAATAAAATCTTTTATGTATTGTTTGATTTACGTAGTTGCAAATACCATTAGGCTATTAGATAGATTTTCTGTTTTAAGCTACATAGGAGAGATTTAATCTGAATGTATTGCAAGATATTATTTCCATTTTTTATTTTCTTTTTGCATGTTTGGAAAATCAATAAAAATCTATTATATATTAAAAAAACCTCACTGGCTCTCTGCCTCACATGATGGTAATTCATCTAGGTGGAAATTACCTGGGTCTTGTATTGCAGGCCAAAGCTGACCTGCAGGTCATTCGGAGCAGGTGGCGGGGGGTCCTGATACTGTATTCCACCTTGGTACCATGCCTAGTATGGCGTAGACTTGGGGACCCAAGAGACATAAAAAGAAGAAGAGGAGGAGGAGGAGGAGGAGATTGGTTTTATACCCCCACCCTTCACTTGGAGTCTCAGCAGCTTACAAACACTTTTCCCTTCCCCTCCCCAAAACAGACACCTGTGAAGCAGGTGGGGCTGAGAGAGCTCTGAAAGAAACTGCTCTTTCAAGGACAGCTCTGACAGAACTATGGCTTGCCCAAGGTCATCCAGCCAGGTGCAAGTGGAGGAGTGGGGAATCAAACCCGGTTCTCTCAGATTAGAGTCCATGCATTTAACCACTATTCCAAACTGGCTCACCAAACTGATAGAGCCCACCAGAAGGCAAACAGGGATGAAGGCAGCACCCCCAGGGTACTAAGGTTCTTTGACTTGTGTGGCTGGCCAACTGAAGCCTACATAGTGAGAAGCAGTCCAGGCAACAAGAAGGGTAAAAAAAGAATTTATTCAAATAAATGGGGCATCATACCGCCAAAACTTCAGCCCAGTTGTCCAGTGAGTGATCTGACTTATATACTTTTGTTGCTCCTCCCAATTTTACATCATCACTCACATCATTTACACATGCATATTTTGATTTTCTTTGTCTCTAACATTCATTAATTTCACATTTGACAACCAAGATGTTACTGGCCACATTTCAACTTTATAGGTCTCTGATGATGCAGGTGCCTGTCTTGTTAAAAATGATATGTACATCCTCTTAGCTGTTCTCCCAGACTTGCTCACCTCTGAATGAACTTACAGGCTGAGTTCATACTGAGTACAGGATTTAACTTTTCTCATTATAATGTGGTTCCTCTGTATCTCTAAATGCAAGTGGGTATATAAAAAGCACTTTAATAACATTTCTGTGGGTTATTCCTGCTAAAGATATATGATGTATAAAATATGAGAAATATCATAATGATATTCCAAAGGATTAAACACTTTACATGCATTTTCTAATGTTCCAAAGTAGCTTATGACATAAAGCTTCTATAGATATCTTGAATTCACCTGCTATCCTTTATTTTAATCCATCATGGGATTTTAATTGAATTTTTAAAAGATATTAAATCTAAATTAAATTTTCTGGTTTGCAAAAATATGCCATTTTGCTTTAGCCAGTAGGGGTCCTCCTAGTATAAAATATAAGTTCTTCACTTTTAATTGGCCTTTTTAATTGTCAAAATACTTGTGATTAATATCTTCCTTTCTGGCTGGACTTTGAGATAATGACAGACCTGGTCATTAGCTCTAGGAAACATTTTTGGCTATTTTTCCAATCTTTGCTTATTAAAATAATGCTTGGCAGTTTAATTTTAAATCCTTGTCTCACAGCTGTGCATCAATAAATCTGTCATAGTCTTTGGCTAATAAGCAAAGCTTCTTATTAAGAGACAATCTTAGTAAAGCTTTCTTATTAAAGAATTTAGCTAGCTTTCTTTTCTACAAACATTCAGGAAAATATAAAATATCCATATCATAAGCCTTAAACAAAAGTCTGGGCTTTCTTGTCAGCTTAGCCCATTAAATATGATAGAAACAAGATATTATACCTTCTTGCTAACTTTATTTCAGAGAGATCCAAATGCATCTTCTTAAAAACATTAGCATCAATGGAATGAATTATCAATAGATTATCATTAAAACCTCTGAGCTTTCTCTACAAGGAGATCAAGAAGATAGTGGGTTGGGCCAGTACTTGCCTTACCCTGGCACATAGGCCAAATGTGTTGACCTGTACAGAGGAGATGGCATCCATCTTTCAGAGAAATATAATGATATCTTTTTAAAGGACCTGTGGCAAGGTGTCAGACTCACAGCGAACAATGAAATACACTCTTGCAGGAAGGTTTTATTTTATTGAAGCCATGGAGTACTTAGAACAACTTTTCTGTTCAGAATAACACAAAGAGTTTGAGACTGGGATAATAAAGCAAGTTCAAAATAACATGGGCCAATAGATATGATTCCCGCGCCCGCCTTGAGGCTCATCTCGCGCTCAAACCTTGAGAAAGCAACGGCTGTAGCTAATTAAACAATTCTTCTGTTCTCACACTACTGTTCATTATAGACTAAGCAAAAAGCCTCCAAAAGTGCACCACCTATAGCTTTGGCTGATAAGGTTCCTTCAAAGCAACGCTAGCATACATGGAAAGGAATGCAGTTGACTATGAGCACTGGAGGGTGAGGGGGGACATGTGCACCTGAGTGTAAGCCAGTTAATGGAAGGCAAGATAGGGGGGGTTGAAACACATCTCATATACACGGAAAATACATATTGGCAGCTTGCTGACACAAGGGCTGCAGGAGGCTTTAGGCCTCCTGATGGGTGCAAGGGCCTAAGCAGAGGCTTGGCCTTGGCAGTTTCAGGATTGTGTTGAGGACTGACATGCAGTTCAGTGAGCAGCATTTAGCACCCCTAATTTTGAGGGCTAGGGGTCTTGCAGGATCCGCCCTCAGGTTGTGCTGCCCAGGGTGAACGTATGTGTTCTGCTCCTGAACATAGTTCAGTACTTGTTGAGACAGGTCCTGTTCCCCGAGTTCCGCTGTGTTGAAGTTCAACTCTGGATCCCAGTATCCATCTTGTAGAATCTTGGCATGAGCAGCCATTTCCTCGGCCTTAAGTTCCTTGTGAAGTGACTTTAACCTTGCCTCCCTGTCATCCTTTTCTGTCTGCAACTTTTCAGCGTCTCTTCTCTGGTTCTCTTCCTTCTTGGCAAACTCTGCTCTCTTGGCTGCCATCACGGCATTGATCTTCACCTTAACTAACTTTGTGGCATCTGGCTTATGTCCACAAGATGAACGACTAGGGGCAATAGAGTGGCAAGACTTGTGAGTGGCTTCAATATGTGGAGACTTGTGGGAAGCCACGGAACAGCAGGAGGCCCTGGAATGACAGGACTATTGGAGCCCACAGTGCATTGAGACGTCTGAGAGACCTCAGAATGGCAGGACCTGTGGGAGACCTCTGAATGGCAGGACCTGTGGGAAACCTCCAAATGGCAGGACTTGTTAGAGGCCACAGTGTGTTGGGACTTGTAAGAGACCTCTGAACAGCAGGACCTTTGGGAGACCTGAATAACAGGACTTGCTGGAGACCTCTGAATGGCAGGACTTGGAATGCTTGATTGAGGAATTATTTGGTGTGCTTCTTGCTGAGATACCGTTTGAAGGAGGCAGATCTTGGTCGAGATTGTGCTCTTGGTTGGAAGCATCTTTGCCATCATGCCTGCTTTCAGCCAAACGGAGACGCTGATGACTTCTTCCTCAATGTGCTTCTCTAAGTCCTGCTGAGCAATGTCACGGGCATCTTCTCTTGCCTGGATGTCCACCTGGAGGCACTGCTTTTCTTCCAGGGCTTCAGCTGTGTTCAACTGATCCAGGATGCATAAAATACTGCTCCCATAGTCTTTCCACTCTATGTAGAGAGCTGCAAGGGCTTTTCGCATCTTGCACATATGTGTCAGACTGGTTGTATTGGCTGCTACATCGATGTCTTTCTGAATCTTTTCTCGAGTCTTCTTCAACTTCTTGTACAAGTTTGTCTTCTGGACAAGCAAATATTTGCGCATCTTGGGGGTCAGATTTGTTTCTCGTTTCCACAACATGTACATATTCTCGGCTTTTGCACTTCCCTTTATGTCAGTGTTGGGGCCTGCCATACTACCTGTGGCTTCTCCCATTATTTTTAAAGAAAAAAACCTAAATCCTTAAAATTTGTTCAAATTTGCAATACTGGATCCCACCCACTGGGTGGTGCTATTGCATCAACACCGTTGCATTGATGTCACTTTGTTTGAGTGCATAGATTTATACCAAATTGCTTTTCTTGCAATTCCTAATTCTTCCACCAAGAGGCTGCTGCAATTTTTTTCTATGCTAGCTGCGGCCACTAAATGCCAATGCTTGAGCTTGTTTTGCTAGCTTGCCTGCAATGCTTGCTCGGCCACTCTCTTGCTCCCTTATTACTGCCACTTAACTGAGTAGCTCCCATCATGGTCAAGGCTGATTGCTAGTTCCCACTTTTGCTGTAGGACTTTGTAGCTTTGTAGTGTATAGCTCTTTTCCTGTTTGGAGGGTTTGATTTCAGTGTTTCAGGCAAATAAAGAAGCTGAGCTGAGATGGGCAAGTGTCTTTGAACCTACGGAAGCTTTGCAACACAATAGGGCTGTTTGCATGTTAATACTCTGGAATGCAACAATTCAAGAGGCCAGAGAAGCAGCCTGCATTTGCTTTTCTGGGGAGGCTATGCAGCGTCTGGTGCCTGGGCTAAGCTTTTCTATGCGATGGGAAGACAGAGAAACTTCATTTGGCATGCAATAAAGGTTTCTTGGGTCATAGGTAGAAAAAGGCTCACTTGGAAAGCTCAATTGCAAAAAGGTGTATTGCTGGGAGGGCTGCAGAGACATGTATGCAGGTGCCTAGATGAGTCGCTTACTTGTAACAATTCAGCTTGTTGTTAGTTTGCTGTCCTTGCAACCTTTATCATGCACATTAGAAATAGCTTTGATGCTTTTTGCCTTTAAGGGCTGGAGACTGGAGGTGAAAATGCATCATGCATTTCCTGTCCAGCGCTAGCTTCTGCTGAGCTCAGCACTTTCTAGGTGTGAGCAACTTACAACCACTGAAGAGACTTAAATCATCTTTATTTCACTCCACATGCATTCAAAATATCATTACTCACAATCTAAGCTGATGGGTGAGTGGAAAAGTTACATCTTGTGATTCAGGTCAATTCTATAGCCATGGTGAGAATGAGATGGGTTTCCCCTCTCCTTGCGGTAAGGATACACAAAGAAATAGGAAAGAACTATAAAATTCCTATCTTCGTGCCTCTGAGCTCAGGAAATTACCCTTAATGAGCCAGTCAGAGGGATGCTTTTGGGAAACCTGAGGACTACAATTCCCAGGGGCAATTGCTCATAAAACTACACAGCAGTTTTACTAAACTATTATTACCTACAGTTAACGCTGACTGGGGGCAGCACAGCCACCAAACATTAAACCTTCTGTGCAGTGGCCCTTGTCTTTGGAATTCTCTCTCAATAAAGATTTGGCAACCAGCTACTTTTAGGCACCAAGTTTTTGGTTGATGTGTCAATTTTCTTTTTAAATGCTTTGTTGTTCAAAGAGTCAAGTCTGACTCTTTGCGACCCCGTGGACCAGATCACACCAGGCCCTCCTGTCTTCCGCTGTCCTCTGAAGTTGGCTCAATTTCATGTTCATTGCATCAATGACACTGTCTAACCATCTCATCCTTTGCCGTCCCCGTCTTAGTAACATTTTAATAGTTGTTTTTATTATCTGGAATATTTTTTACTGCTGCGTCTATTTTTATTGCTATTGTCCTTTTATTTAAATTTCGATTGTGTTTTAATGGCGAATTGGAAAGTGTAGAAAGCCTCTTCAGCTGAGAGCTTGCAGCATAAACAGTTCCTAAACAAATATATAAGTGAGTTAGTCTGAGCAGAGAATTAAAAATAAGCCTTTCCATTCAAAGTCCAACATTCTGTCCATCATAACTTATTGCTCATGGTATGTTCTCCATACCCAGCATTACAAAACTTGCCACATCCTGTGTTACTCATCATGTAGTGCCCCACCCATAGTCAGTACTAGTGCTACTCATGGTTCCACTGGAACCATATTTGCATGCTCAGCATAGGTAGGGTTGACAACCTCCAGGTGGGGCCTGAAGATCTCCTGGAATTATAACAGAGATCAGTTTCCCCGGAGAAAAACGGCTGCTTTAGAGGGTGGAGTCTTTTGTATTATATCCTGCTGAGCTCCCTCCCCTCCACAGGCTCCCTAATACCCAGGAATTTCCCAGCCCTACTGTTGCCAGGCCTGTGCCTGCAACCCTGGGAATTTTTTTTTTTTAGGCAGGGCTATGTCCAACTCATGGGCCGCAGTGGCTTAGAGGCTAGGATGCTGAGGTGTAGACTGAAAGGTCTGTAGCTAGACAGTTCAAGATCCTAGTGCCACATGACGGAGTGAGCTCCCGTCTCTGGCTACATTACACCCAAGCTCCTGCCAACCTAGCAGTTCGAAAGCAAGAAATTGCAAGTAGATGCTCTGAGAGCCCTCCATATCTCTATGGTAAAAGCCATAGAGATTCAGAAGCATTTCTAGAGCATCACCTACACACAACATCACGTGTGGGGTCAGTCCTCATCCCCTGCCCCCTTTTCCCATGCACTGGGCAATTGCCTGACAAGAGTGGGCAGTTGAGAAGCCTAGATCATCCGTAAGCTGTATACAAGCAACCAGTGCACCTACTAGTCTAATCAAAGAGCCATTCTGACCTTACATACAGGAAGGGATGCATGCACAGGACATGCACTTGCCCATCTACCTTTCTTACTCAGGTAACTGAGGGGAGCTTGAAATGTGAAGAGAGGGGAGCTGTGTCCTTAACTATGTGAACATGTGGGGTTGAAGGCTGCATGCCCCTAGCACTGCAGGAGGGAAAGGGAGAGGTGATGGAGGTGGTGCCACTTTTGCTGTGGGAGCAAAGAGAATTGCTGGGTAGAGAAGGAAACCGAGGTCAAATGATACGTACCAGGCCATATGGAGCTTTTGAACTGTGGCTTCTTGGTTTAGAGATCATACCCCTTTATACTAGAGCACAGTGGCTTTCATGTAATTTCTAGGTAAATTTGAAGAACCTTAAAATGCTATTAGTCGTTCCTCATTATTATCACTAAGGGAGTACAAGCTTTCTTAAATGACAACATATCTGTTGCGTTTTATTTCTTCCTGAATTGCTCATGGCTCAGGGAAGTGTCGGGTGGCTCAAGAGTTCAAGAGATTGACACTGGAAAGAGCAGCCATGAAGGAGTTAGAGAAGATTCTTAAGGGTAGGGGTCATTTCCTGCAGGAGCGCACAGGAGCGGAGCTTCAGCGGCAAAAAGCGCAGGGGGCAGGCCCATGCAGCCCCACCCCCTGCTCCTAGCGGCCCCGGGCCACAAGGAGCAAGAAGCAGCCTTTCTCTCTTATTTCCTTCTCTCCCTCTTTCTTTCCCTTTTCTCCTCCTTCTTTCCTTCTCTTTCTGCACAGATCTGTGCATTCCCCCTCCCTAGATAGCAATCTAAAACAGTCCAGTGGCAGCTTTTAGACCAAATTTGATTCAGGTACAAGCTCTCCCTCCTCTGTGAGGGCAGATCTGCACGTCCCCTCCCTCCATAGCTAGCAATCCAAAACAGTCCAGTGGAGCCTGAGCGATGGGTGTTGCCTTCTGACACACTTCCAGTGATGCCAGGGGGTGTGGCATATGCAAATAAGTTATGCTAATGAGTTATGCTAATGAGCTCCTGCGCCTCTTTTTCTACGAAATGACCCCTGCTTAAGGGTAAGGATGTGTCACTGGTGACCAAGATCGAGATAACTCATACGATAATATTCTCTATCACCATGCATGGGTGTGAAAGTCGGGCAGTGAAGAAAGCTAATGGGAAGAAAGCTGATTCATTTGAAATGTGGTGTTGGAAGAGAGTTTTACAAATGCCCTGGTCTGCCAAAAATACTAATAAGTGGCTTCTAGATCAAATCAAGCCTGAACTCTCCTTAGACATGAAATTGACTAAATTGAGGCTATCGTGCTTTGGTCACATCATGAGAAGACAAGGATCACTGGAAAAGACAATCATGCTAGGAAAAGTTGAAGGCAGCAGGCAAAGAGAAAGACCCAACAGGAGATGGATGGACTCAGTTTGGTGTAGTGGTTAAGTGTGTGGACTCTAATCTGGGAGAACCGGGTTTGATTCCCCACTCCTCCACTTGCACCTGGCTGGATGGCCTTGGGCAAGCCGTAATTCTGATAAGAGCTGTTCTTGGAAAAAAGAGCAGTTTCTGTCAAGAGCTCTCTCAGCCCCGCCGACCTCACAGGGTGTCTGTTGTGGGGAGGGGAAGGGAAAGGAGTTTGTAAGCCACTCTGAGACACCTTTGGGTCGTGAAGGCCGGGGTATAAATCCAATCTTCTTCTTCTTCTTCTTCTCTCTTTTTTTTTTTTTGGTAAAAAAATTTTATTTTCTCAGGAATACAACATATAAAATTAAATCATTTCGTTCTATCAATTGTCTACCCCGTTCCCAATTCCTCCCCTCCCTCCGGTGGCTTCCCGCAATGCTTCCCCCCCTGCTCCAAATTGCTTCATATCATCAACTATATCAGTTTCTTATCGTTACAGTCTAAAGATAACATCATTTGACTGAATATTGATCTAAACATATTAAGTTTTGTTTCACATCCCAGTTCTTTTCCAGATAAATTTTAAAGTCACTCCATTCTTGAAAAAACACATCGTCTTCTTTATTATTCAACTTCTTTGTAATTTTGTCCATCTCTGCCATGAACAGAACTTTTTGTATCCAGTCTTCAATTTCTGGCACTTTCTCTGTTTTCCAAAATTGTGCATAAATCATTCTCGCTGTTGTAATTAAGTACCAGAATAAAGTCTTTTTAGTCGTATTGACTTCTTCCATTTTCAGTCCCAAAAGCAGAATTTCTGGTGTCTTTTTGAAAGAGCATTTCAGTATTTTTTGCATTTCTTTGTGGACTTTTGTCCAAAAGTCAACAGCTTTCTTGCAAGTCCACCACATATGGTAAAATGAGCCCTCATGACTCTTGCATTTCCAACATTTGTTTGACATATTCTGGTTCATATTTGCAATTTTTTTCGGAGTCATGTACCACCTATACATCATTTTATAACAATTCTCTCTAACATTAGTACAAGGTGATATCTTAATAGAGTTTTTCCACAAATATTCCCA
>NW_015160937.1:48461-48618 GCF_001447785.1 Gekko japonicus
CCAAATTATTTCAATCTCATTTTTTTCCTCTCTAAAACCATAGTTTCTTTTATCTGATCTAAAAAGATCAAAAATCTGCATATATTTCAGCCATTCATAATCATATTCAATTTCATTCTGCTTTTTCATTACCCATTCTGTTCCCTCTTTTTTAATT
>NW_015160937.1:49745-60633 GCF_001447785.1 Gekko japonicus
TCAAAAGAGAAATTGGCCTATAATTCTTCACATTCGTTAGTTCTTGTCCTTCCTTTGGTATTAATGAAATAATTGCTTCCTTCCAAGAGTCCGGCACCTTCTTACTTTCACGAATGTCGTTGGATAAAGCTTCCATGGCCGGAACAATTTCAGGCGCCTTCCCCAACTTCGCCTCTTCAATTGCCTTCCTCACTTCTTCTTTTTGAATTTGGCCATTCAGTAATTCCTTAAATTCGTTGCTTATTTTAAATAGTGGAACCTCGTCCAAATATTTTTTAATCTTCTCAAGATCTGTTCTATTTGCTTGGAATAGTTTAGCATAGTACTTGAAGAAACTTCTCTTTATGCCAGTAGGGTCAACGAACTCTTTTCCTTCTTCTATTATTCTGGTTATCATTCTTCTTTCTTTTCTAGCCTTAAGTTGCCAAGCTAGAAATTTCCCCGGTTTATTTGCCCCTTCAAAAGATTTTTGTTGTAACTTCTTTAAATTCCAGTAGAGCTCCTGGTTCAAAGTTTCATTCAGTTGTTCTCTCAACAACTGTAATTCTCGAATAATCTTCTTTTTCCCCGGTTTCTTCTTTAATTCTTTTTCTTTTTGGGATATTTTTTCCAACACTTCTGCTTGTTTTTGAAATTTTTCCTTTTTTTGCTTCACATTTTGAGAGATGAGAATCCCTCTCATCACTGCTTTGTACGCATCCCACACCACCTGAATTGGGGTCTCTTTGTTCAGATTTTGTTGGAAAAATTGCTTTGTTTCTTCCTTTAACATTTCAGTTACCTCTTTTTTATCCAACAAATCTTCATTTATTCTCCAGAGAAAGGATTTATTCCTTTCTATAGAAGTCCACAAAACAGGGTTGTGGTCAGAGTTACATCTTGGCAAAATTTCAATTTTATGTGTTTTCATTGAATCTTCTTCTTCTTCTCAATCAAGGAAGTCATGGCCTTCAGTCTGCAAGATTTGAGCAAGGCTGTTAATGAGAGGACATTTTGGAGGTCATTTTCACAGGGCTGACATAAATTGGAAGCAACTTGATAGCACTTAACACACACGCACACACAAAATATGGGTGAAGCATTTTGAATATTCAAAGCCCCATTGTGGTAAATGCTAACAGTACATGAGTGACATCGTTCAAGCTTGGTCAGGTTCATGAATAAGGTCCTATGTCCCAGGAGACTGGGCTTACATGGCTAGCTCAGGAGACACTGATCTAGAATGTATTCCCTAAAGGTAGAAAGTCTGAAAATCACTGAAGGTTGGTGGATCCTACCTTCTCTCCTGCATTTCCATTCATATGGGGAGGGGATTTTCTCTCCCTCCCATGGCAAACCTGTGTTGTACCCCACTCAGCTCCCAAGGATTCACTGAGCTTACACTCTGCATTTTGTGTAACAACCAGTGGGCCAAGGAAAAATCTGGCCGTGCACTTTGCTTCGGGTACAGTCCTGTGACAGTACATATTTCCACTCTAGTGGAAGACGTTTTGCATCCAGAGACACCGCAATTATGAAAACATATTTTTCTGGTCTGACCTTGGGTCAGTCATAAGTCCTTTCAGAGCTGTTCTCTGAAAGGGCAGTTCTCGAAAGAGCTCTCTCAGTCCCACCTACCTCCCAGGGTGTGTGTGGTGGGGAGAGGAAGGGAAAGGAGATTGTAAGTCGCTCCGAGACTCCTTTGGGTAGTGAAGGATGTGGTATAAATCCAATCTCTTCTCCTCTTCTAATTTGGGCATAGATTTTTAAAAGTTTTTTTTTTAATTAACATTCAAATCCACCGTTTTCATCCTTTGAGATATGTGCCTTCACGTAATTTAACTTGTTTCGGTCTTCTGGTGTTTATCGTAATGTGCATAATTCCTTTGAATTTCTGTAATTTGCCTTAATTTCTTCCCTTTGTTTCATTTGTCCTTGTGAATGTGAAATGGACACAACCCAATTTAGAGAAATCCATGATTAGAAAAAAATGCCGCTCTCAGCAGATGAGGGGATATGCTTTTGCATTCTATGGTGCATTTTTTAAACTAATTATGATTTATCTAAGGAAAAGGCATTACCCCATATTTTTGATTTCATGACGTTTCGCTTTTTAACTCTGTAAGTATTAGACCTGATTGGCGAGCCCTCAACTCATCTGTTAATATGATTTTCAGCTACAGAGGAGGGGAATGTTTCTCTTATTCCTCCTGATATTAGCTGCAAGCTTCAGCAGGCGAGATCTGCCCGGGGAGGTGGCTTCCATATACAGGCAAATGATATTATTATACAATGTACGCCAACATTGCTTTGCTCATCGTTTCCAGAGTAGACCCATAGCTACAGGTGGGGGATGGTTTGTGGGGATGAAACCTCCTTATTAGGGTTGGCAACCCCAGGTGGGGCTTGAAGATTTCCCCAAATCCTGATTGATCTCCAGAGAGCAGAGATCAGTTCTCCTGGAGATAATGGCTGCTTTGGAGGGTGGATTCTGTGGTGTTACACTTGCTGAGGTCCCTCCCTTCCTCAAACCCCACTATCCCCTCCTTCACCCCACAAATCTCCAGGAGTTTGCCAACCCAGAGTTGGCAACCTTACACCTTATAACTACACCAGCACCCCTTTGCTGAATTTCCCATTTTCATTGTTTTAATGAGAGCCAGTTTCGTGTTGTGGTTAAGTGCGTGGACTCTAATCTGGGAGAACCTGAGTTTGATTCCCCCCTCCTCCACTTGCACCTGGCTGGATGACCTTGGGCAAGCCATATTTCTGATAAGAGCTGTCCTCGAAAAAACAGCAGTTCTCTCAGCCCCACTGACCTCACAGGGTGTCTGTGGTGGGGAGGGGAAGGGAAAGGAGTTTGTAAGCCACTCTGAGACACCTTTGGGTAGTGAAGGGCGGGGTAAAAATCCAATCTCCTCCTCCTCCTCCTCTCCTCCTCTTCTTTGTCTTCTTCTTCTTCCTCCTCCTCCTTCTTCATGCCTCTAGTTCTTTTCCTTACAGGGTTATAAGACAATATATGCATGCCATTTCTCACCTCCTTGCCTCATAAGGCCTAAGGAAATAAAGCTGTAAGTCCATTTTGGAGCTGGCTCCTCTCCTGTTAACCCTTTATTGAGTGAATTCATTCCTGCCTGCCATGTACCTTCATCTTGTCTGCTGTGACCTTTCCTTGTTGGATGCTTTGCTTCTACCCTGCTGCTAGCAGGAAAAAAAGTAAGAGCACTGGGCAGGGGGAAATAAGAGAGTGAAATCTATACTAATTTTAGGTTGCTATCTTTGAGTGGAGAGGAGGATTTGTCTCTGGATTAGGCTGAGAGTTGGGGTATGGGGCAGGAGGAAAAACAAGAGCCATGCTATGTGCTATTAATCATTTAAGCCACTTGTTCCAACCTGCCTGGGTGAAGGGAGAGCACACCTCTGAGAACGTACAGAATGTCTCACCAATAAATAACTGCTGTCAAGTTTATCTCTCTCAGAACTAGAATTAGAGCTTGGAAACGTCAGTTTATTCAAAATATGGAATTCTGCCCCTTGACTAGGAGAAGCCACTATATTCTAATCATAGCAGTATTAAACTGCTACATTAGCTGCTGATTTGCTTCCTGGCTTAGTTCTAGGTGCTTATGCTTCATGGCCTGGGGCCTACACACCTGAAGGACCACTTCTTTCTGCCTGAATTCATTGGCCACCCTGACCCAGCTCATCAGCTCCCCCTGATGGAGCCTGCAGATGGCATATTCTTCTACTGAATGTCACTAGCGTTCCCATCATTGCTTCCACCTTCTGAAACGGACTTCCTGAGACAGATTGAAGACCATGGTCTTTCCCAGTATCTCACAGAATAGGAACAACTGTTTTCCTTCAAAGGGCCTTCTGCTGAAGAACTGGACTATATAAACTTTTGCATTAGAGCTCTATCTGTTGTTAGATGAGATAATTGTTTTTTTGTGATATGACTGAATATGGAGTTGGCTGTACAAACATGATTTTCTGTGTTGCTGTAAGTTGTCCTTAACTTTATAAAAAAACAAACCAAGATCATCTTTATACATTAAATAAAGGATGGAAGTCCATGATGCTGAAGCAGGTTTAAGATTCCAAACAAAATTAGTGAAAAACATTCTTCAAAATACTATTTTTCAAAAAACGAATCTTGTTTGGAAACGGATAGCTCATTTAGTTACATTAAGTTCAACAAAAGCTGTTCTCTCTTTTATTTATTAACCATCATAGCTATAGCACAGTGACTTATGCCCAAAGCAACACTGAAAATGTGAGGCTGGTATTGACCAACATCTACAATGACATCCACATAATTGTAGTAAAAGTTGGGTAAGTCCATGTTGTCAGTGTTTACAAACCTCTTGCAGTTTCATGGCCATTTTCTGCTTTCTCCAGCCCTCCTCCCATTAGGAAAGGACAGATGGCCCCAGAAGTTGCCGTGATATGTGGCTTCTGCAATGATGTCAGAACCCACATCCAACAACGTAGTACACGCTTATCAGGAAAGGTAATAAGAAAAGCTATAGACACATTAACATAGGCACTGTTAAGAATGACGGCTGCCCATGGGGCATAATAGGGTATAGGGTATTCGTATGCACACCCCCCCCACTGCCCTGGCCAATTAGTCACACTCCCGCACGCCGGAGAAAGGGCTCTGGCCATTTCACACTGAAGCTGGGAACCAACTCTCTCCCACAGTTCCCGAGAAACCCAGACATCAACATCACCACCTGCAGAACTTGTAGACGTTTGGAAACAGAGCCCCCACAGAAAAGCCCTCTCTTCTCCTAAGGTGTACTGCTAAAAACAGGCTGAGAGGGGCAGCCTTGACTTTAGTTTTTTAGCAACTATACTCAAAGCCAAAACAAAAAAAATGACCAAGCAGTTTTGTAACTAATCATCTGGCCCCCCTAATCAGAGAGGTTTGCCGTGCACAAGGAAGGCTTTTCAAATCAGCAGTCGGTGGAGTCTCTCTTATCTTACACTTTGCTCTGGAGGGGCAGTGATGGATCACATCTGCTACTAGTGCTGCTCTCTGTTACAGGTTGCTTCTTTCTCTGTGAAAAAGAAACCAGGTAGCTGTTAGGAACCAACAGACTCTTGTTACCTGTACTGAATTTAGCTTTCCTAATCTTCTTGACATGGTAAACTGCTTGAACCATGCCATGCAGTCCTTCCCTCACCCAGACATATAACAGGGGTCATTTCCTGCAGGAGCGCACAGGAACGGAGCTCCGGCAGTAAAGAGCCCAGGGGACGGGCACATGCAACAAGCCCCCCCCCCTGCTCCCAGCAGCCCTCAGTCAGAACAAGAAGCAGCCAGGTAAGTTGCAGAGCTCCCCCGGGACCCCCAGTACAAAACAGTCCAGTGGCACCTTTAAAGCCAAGTTTTATTCAGGTACAAGCTCTCCCTCCTCTGCGAGGACAGATCTGCACGTCCCCCCCCCTCAATAGCTAGCAATCCAAAACAGTCCGGTGGAGCCTGAGTGGTGGGTGTTGCCTTCTGACACACTTCCGGTGATGTCAGGCGTGTGGCATATGCAAATAAGTTATGCTAATGAGTTATGCTAATGAGCGCCTGCACCTCTTTTTTTACTAAAGGACCCCTGCAAATACATCTATAATAGTGTACATTTAATAGTCCAGAGTAGTCTCAATTTTATTCTACATGATGGTATTCCAGAACATCACAACTTTATGAGCACACTGCCTTGAATCTAATTGAGTATTTCCATAGATGGAAGGCTTTCCATCTGCAGAGGGCAACATTCTGACCTCCCCTGTGTGTGAATCTTGCTCCCTCCTCCAGTTGAGACCCCCTTGAATAGCAGGGTCCCCTCTTATTTTGGTTTTAATTGTTTTACTGCCTAAGTGCCAAGAGTATCTGAAACTTGGATTGGAAACTTGGGATTTCTGAACCTTGGGGAGTCTCATAAAGGCAGGGTGTGCTAGAATTACAAACTGATTAAGTACAATCTCCCCAAGCTCAAGGTAATATCATTCTCAAAAACAAAAGACTTTTCAACACTGGAGACATCATCCAATATCTTGACATATCCAGAGGTGTCTGCCCAACCCAAGGCGGTTGCTATTTCATTAACGAATGCCTGGTTCCTCTTTTTCCTTTTTTTTACTCAATCAAGAAGGGCACTCAAGTGATTAACTTGCCCTTCATCCTGTTTTAGGAGCTAACTTGACTCACCCAAACATTTATGCCCATATAGATCTGGCCCCCTTCTTCTCTTCTAGCTTTTATAAGTGTGCCCTCTTGTTGGCGTGTCCATGTACGATTGCTTAGGGAAACTCTGGTGCTCAGGTGCCTAATGGAGGTTCTTTACTTTTTTACTCTTTTAATTTTATTGTGTCTACGATAAAGCTATTTGTGTTTACAATCAGTCTCTCACTCTCTTCATAATTTTATTTTTGGGTACTCCTACTGAGATTTACCCTTGTATATACAGACTTACAAGATCCTGCATTATTCCTTTCTGGAACTCTTTTAAGCTATTTTCCCCTTCTTTGGGTCCAGTTGCCTCCTGCTTTCATGGGGCACTTGGGGGTATAGCAGGAGAGGGTAGGCAAGAAGCTCCATTGATAGAAATCCTTCGGTCTGTAGAGGCACCTCATGAGAATAACTTGGTGAGCATTCACACAAACTCTTCCATTCCAGGATACCTATGGAAGTTCCACACCTATAAATTGACACTAGCACTTTATTATATTATGGTTTTAGCACTGTTTAATTGTTAATCTATTTCATGTGTACTGTAAAAAATTTAGGTGTTTTATGTAAGCTGCCGTGAGCCGGCTTTGGCCAGGAGGGCAGGATAGAAATCTAATAAATCAAATCAAAGCAGTAGAGCAAATTTATTCTTATTGATTTCAATGGAACTGAATTGGTGTATTATATACAAGAGCTTTAAACTGAGCAATTACTACCTACTCCACAATCTTAACAGAACTCTGGAAGAGTTGCAAATTTCCTCTGGTACAAATGATTGGGTAAGTTTTCTAAGCTGCCTTGAAAGAGCACATAAAAGATGGAAGGAAGTTAGTATAGCAAATGCAAACATCGTTTCCCCCCAAAGTGTTTACACTTAGCTATCTCACTCAGTTGAGAGGCCTGCAGTCACACACTTCTAAACCAAGTTTGTTGACTTTAACAGACTTGGGCCCCTGCCACACGGCAGGGGATAAGTCGCTTAAAGCGCGGCTTTTAAAAGCTGCGCCAAAGTTGAGACGCCACGATCCCCTGGGCCGCCACGATCCCCTGGGCCGCGGCGCCTTTTCTCCACGGCATGATCAGATGCCGGGGAGAAAACACAGTTCAGACAGGGAGCCTGCCGAACTGCGCATGTCGGAGCATGCGCAGTTCGGCTAGGAGCCAGGGATGAGCTGGCGCAAAGATGCGCTGGCGATCCGACGGCCCGGCTTGCGGCGCTTCAAGCAGAAGAACCACCCAGGTAGGTGGTTCTTTGTAGTGCGGGTTTTCGGGCGGAAAGGACAGATCGGGGACGGGCAGGCAACGCTTCCCAGATGTTGCCGTGGGATCACGCCCGTTTGCTCTGCCCCCGATCCGTTCCGCTCCCGGCCCAAAACCCCTAGTGTGAACAGGACCTTAGAAGGGCATCATGCTGCTTAGGATTGCCCTGCAAAAGTTAGCCAAGAACTAGCATAGGAGACAGTAGCCTTCTTCAGGTATTCAGTTGGGTCCAAATGAATACATGTTGCGACTAATTATGCCGTGCCTCTGAGCGCCATACGTTCAAGGGTCATGTTTATATAGATGCATACACCCTCAAACACGTTTGCAGCAGGACACACTGTGCCGGCACAAAAAGCCACGCCACGCCACGCCCCCCCCCCCCCCCCCCCCCCCCGTATGACCGGGACCTCAGACATGTATAGCCTTCCATATGTGAGACCTGGCAGCCTAGAAAATTAGAGATGTGGACTGTATCTCACACGTGGACAGGCTGTATGCAAACATGACTTTGAACACAGGGCTGGTGGCTGCAACCCCAATGGGGTTGCACATTAATTCACAAACAAGACTATAATCTTCCTTTAAAACTGAGAACTGCTGCATTTTCAGTACAGGGGAAAGTTACAGGGCAGCTCAGACTTAGTTGTGGTCTCTTTCCCCCCTCCTGAAAATCAAAGATCGTGGAACTGGCCAGAATAGAAACTGTTTCCAATTGATTTAGAAGGGTGTAACTCTGTTTAGGATTGGACTGTTGTCTTGTTTCCTCTATGGAACTCTCGTAGAGAATTAGCCCTGTTTGTCTTTGTGACATCCACTGAACCCGAACATAAATTATTGCCACTTCCCTTGTAATATATTAGCACCTTGGTTTTATTAATCTCTCTTAACTCTACAGCAGTTGCCTGAGCCCTGGAATAAGAACAATGTCAGTTTGAAATGCTGAGTTTTTGCATTTTAGACTCAGTTTATATTCCAAATCTGAAGTTTTATGTTTGACCTACTTTTGAGCTGAGAGCATGATTTCAAATGCTTGTTACACCCCACTATGAAATTTAAGGTTCTGTTTCAGTTTATGACATTGCTATCTTGCCATGTAAAACTCATTATATAAGACCAATGAATCATTCAAATCAACTCATTACTTTTGAAAAGTATTTTGGAAATACAAACATTGGGTAGGATCCCACAGAGAACTGAAGTAGATGGAAGGAGGGTAATTTCTAACACACACATGAAGCTGCCTTATACTGAATCAGATCCTTGATCTAACAGGATCACTATTTGCCTACTCAGACCGGCAGATGCTTTCTAAGGGCCAATCTGCATCTAGCATTTGTTCCGCTGTCTTCCCAAACCCACACTGGAACAGAAATTCCCATCTGCATTGCATGCCACTTTCACTTTGATTGAGTGTCGCATTTTATGGCAGTGTCCAGACTGCATGCCACTTGCACTTTGTTCGATCTCTGGTTTTATGGTGGCTGTCTGCATGGATTTATGGCCATTTTATGGCCGTTCAGGGGTGACTCTGCAGTCAGTATGCTGTTGGCCTGGGGTAGTTGAATGTGGTTTTGAGCTGCATCTTTTTCTGTTCCAGTGTGAGTTTGGTACAACAACGGAGCAAATGCTAGATGCAGAGGCTTTCCCCACCACCGACTACCTGGTCCTTTCAACTGGAGATTAAACCTTAAACCAAGCCACAGCCCCTCCCCAATTTCCCCTCCTGTTGCAAACCTCCAACTGCCCCCTCATGCTGTGCCTGGGGATCCTCCGTCTCCCAAGAAGTAGCATTTTGAGGGGAGATGCTAGACTTCAGTGGACGGGGAGGAGGGAATCTGTGTTCCATCCATGGAAACTTCTGTTGGATCCAAGCCATCAATGCATTTGGGAGCTGTAGAAGAAATTCATAGGACACCATGGGAACAAAATAAACTCCAAATGGTTTCAGTAACATCCTCAACACCTTCCAGACATCTTCAGATATAAATCTTCAAGTATAAAAATATTTAAGTTTTGGAACCTATGGGCAAAATATAACATTTCAGATTGGAGACTGATGTTTTTAATCGAGTAGATTTATGATTCCAATTTGCAGGAAGACACAACCATGATCCTGAGCAACACTCTTGATATTTGTCCAATAAATCAACTGATAATTGCTTTAAAATGTTATTATTCAAATCTACGTTTGGGGAGGGGGTTTGTTGCATAAATCCTAGCAGTCTCCCTCATGGATTGAGTGCGCCACATGAAGTTTTACTGTGCATTTAAAGAGACGGTTGCTTTTAGGTGTGCTAATCAGAACTTATGGCCAGTATCTAGAGAACTGCATGATAAAGACTCCGGGTCCTGGCCTGTTGACTTAAAAGAGCATGAAGGAGTAATTTCATGGCTGATAAAACCTTCTCCAAGGAGGTCTCATAAAGAAATGGACATAGGCATCCCTTTGCAAGGCACCTAGAAATGGATACTCAAGTAAACGGCTAAATGCAGAGTGAACATCCATATAATCATTTAGGTTTCCAGTTTGGGCAAAAGCCGGGTCCAGTTAGGAAATTATCACCTATCCATCATTAACTGAAGTCTCCCCCCAATATTTAGGGTTGCCAACCTCCAGGTGGTGGCTGGAGATCTCCCACTATAAGAACTGGTCTCCAGTTGACAGAGATCAGTTCACCTGGTGCAAATGGCCACTTTGGAAAGTGGACCCACTGAGGTCCCTTCCCTCTCCAAAACCCACCTCCCTCAGGAGCCACCCCCAAAATCTCCAGGTATTTCCCAACATGGAGCTGGCTGTTGCCAGAGTCGCTGCCTTTTACTCTTGGGTAGCCCCAATAGCAGGGGCACCCCACTTCTAACCTGATCCAGAGACCCACAAAACTCAGGCCAAGGAAAGCACTCTTGGTTCTGAAACACAGAGCTAGCCACAGCTCTGAAAAAGGGGTCTCCATTTTCAGGTGGCAGGCAACCTCAGAGCAAGCCTCCAGTATTCCCCCTCCACCCAGCAGAGATTATGCTTATGGAATAACAATGAGTTCTAGCAGGTAAAGTATCTACATTTCTAAAGTCTATTTAATTCTTTGTCTGAATACTTGTCGTTTCTACTCTGTCCCTCAAGATACCGGGATAAACCAATCAAGCATTCAAATTATTGATCCTTCCTGACACTAATCAGGGACGCCTCCCACCTTTTGTTTACCCTGGCCAGGACCATTAGTGGCCAGATAATCCATTCAACTAGCCACCCAGCACCTGGCTTCTATTGTTAAATCCAGACCCTGGCTCTCTGAAAGCTCATTGGTCACATCTAAGCCTTGCCCATCCTGATGCCACACACCCCTGGGACTCATCATTGGTCCAGGAAACCTATTGTTCTCACCTGAGACCAGCCCCCAGGACTGGCCATTGGCCTGC
>NW_015160937.1:60869-73472 GCF_001447785.1 Gekko japonicus
CAAGTTTCTGTGTCTGTTCCTGGGTTCTTGGGAATTCTAATTCTGGTATACACAGGTCAGATCCTATAGATAAGCCGATTGCATATTAATAATTATAATTCCCCATCTTTATTAAATAATAGAGCAATTTGGCTAACATGGCAGCCCTGCATACTGGATAACTTTTTTATGGCTTCCCTTCTACTGCACACCCATTCCTCCTCTCTTTTTCTCCAGAGTGAAGAATTCTTCTCTTCTGCCTTGTTGATTCTCCCTGCTGTTGTTGCTCCCAGCTTAGCACCACACCTCAGCATACTGCAAATGAAGACATAAGAGGAGGAGGAGGAGGAGGAGATTGGGTTTATACCCCGCCCTTCACTACCCAAAGGAGTCTCAGAGCAGCTTCTCAGAGCAGCTACAAACTCCTTTCCCCTCCCCTCCCCACAACAGACACCCTGTGAGGTAGGTGGGGCTGAGAGAGCTCTGACACGAAACTGCTCTTTTTCAAGGACAGCTCTGACAGGACTATGGCTTCCCCAAAGTCATCCAGCCAGGTGTAAGTGGAGGAGTGGGGAATCAAATCCGGCTCTCCCAGATTAGTGTCCGTGCACTTCACCATGACACCAACTGGCTTCAGAAAGCTTCAGAATGCCAAGAAAGCATCATTCCTGAATTGAAGACATTGTTTTAAGTCTAAAATGGGAATGCTTAAATGGAGTTTTAACAAGAAAGAAGAACAGGAACAATTTGGTAGCATCTTCCAAAAGGGATGTTCCCTGAAGCATTAACACACACAAACTCTCAAAACTCTGTACTAATACCTGCACTGTCCTACCTCCCGCCCATAGAGGGTCTTGCTCTGTTTGTGCAAGGGCAGGTTGGAAGAAAAAGAGAAGTCCAGCAACAGGCATTGTCCAATTTATGCTGCTGAAAACACAGATTATTTTATGTAGGCTCAGACCTTTGCAAGTTTTGCTCACATCATGTTCACTGGTCTGGTCGCTGATTTTTCATTGACTTGTTCATGGCTGTTCAGTGGGTTGCTCCAATGTTTTTCCTTCCTAGTCTTGAAGTAGGCTTTTTATGTATGCACATTCTCACACAGCTCAACTATGTTTGGTGTACTGGTTAAGAGCACAGACTCTAATCTGGGAGAACAGGGTTTGATTCCCACTCCTCCACATGCAGCTGCTGTTGTGACCTTAGGTCAATCACAAGTTGTCTCAGAGCTGTTCTCTCAAGAGCAGTCCTCAAAAAAGCTCTCTCAGCCCCACCTAACTCACAGGGTGTCTGTTATGGGGAGGGGAAGGAAAAGGAGATTATAAATCGCTTTGAGACTCTGAGTGAAGGATGGGGTATAAATCCAATCTCCTCCTCCTCCTCCTCCTCCTCCTCCTCCTCTTCTTCTTTCCATACTTGCTGCATAACTGCTCTACACAGCAAGCAATTGTATAAATAGACAAACCTGTTTAGCCTGGTGCAAACCTGCTTAGCAGGTGTGCATGGCTGTTTGGTTGGGTGACATCTGAGTGACACTTTGGAAAATGGTAAATTAGACTATCAAACACATTCATGGCAAAATTCATCCACCCACCCCAGTTTTATGAGGGTTGTAGCTGGATAACTTGGAGGTAACCACATAACAGCATCTCTGCATAACTGTGCACAGTAAAAGCAATGTTTTGGGAGGGGATCTCCCTCACAGCATCCTTTCTGCTGGAATATCAATGCCAGTAGAAGCTCTCTTTATATTGGTAAGATATAGAAAGGCTGTTAAACCATTAAAAATTAATATATATACTCTCTTGTGGAAGCTCTTTTCTCACTGAAGTATACTCTATGAAAGAATATTTGCAAACATCACTATATATTGCTTATATAGTTTCATGCTAATGCCCTCTAGAGAAATATACCTTTTGCTTTTCATTGCCTTCTGTTCCATTAAGCTCCCTGTAATATTTTAGCATGGGATTCATCTTGCACCACTAGGACTCCACACACACACAGCTGACATATCGCTTTGGGAAAATAAACCCATCTTGGCGTTTTAAAAAGCTTGAGGGGAAGCAAATGGGAAGATTAAGTCGTTCTAATTGATGGTATTTGTTTAATGGGGAGCTATTTATTTTGGTTGGTGAAAACACAGCATCGGCTGGGGGCAGCACAATATAAGCAGCACTATCTTCAGGTTGCCTATTATAATTTAAAAACAATTGTGTGTGCACTGTAATCGTTCTTATGCAGCACAGGCACAATCCTTTCCTTTGTATCCTGGGGAAGTTCCACTGTTCTGGCAAGGAACTTCTTTTCTGGGTCCTGAGATGTTCAAAGTCCCCTTTACAGGTTCATTTGCCTTTGGTGGACACAGCGCTGGAGAATATGAGTACCGGGGCATCAGTGGTGTCTTAGTAATGATTTATTTATTTACAAGTGCAGAGTGCAAGCATGCCATGAAGGGGCGAGGAAGCAAGCACACAAGCAGAGTCAGCTCTAAGGCATCATCAACTTACACCCCAGAAAATGAAACTAAGGTCAAATCTGCATTTGTCTTCCCCACCGGTGTCCCAGCCTTCTGACTCCGTCTTCAAAAAAGCTGTCTACATTTGGTTTCGTTTTCACATTTCAACAGTGCTAGCATACTTTTGCACGTCCACGTATGTTTATCGCCTTCTCGTGGCGGCTCCACTGTCATTGCGCCTCAAAACAACATTCAAACAATCATAGAGAAAGACGGCGTCACAGCAGCACGAAACTGATTTAAAAATGCAAGTGCAGATTCAACCTAACTCTGGATGTTAACAAAATCTGCACTGCATCCCTATAAAAGTGTCTGTTGCTCGTTCTGCTAGACCAGGCCAGCTGGCTTCCAGCATCCCACTAGAGTTTAGGTATGAGTCCAAGAACATTCCAGGAGCTGTTCGTGCATTAGGGTGGTCTCAGTCAGTGGGGCTTGGTCTCTATCCCTAATCAACTGGAGGCAAGACCTTGCTGAATTTGTCACGCCCAGAGAATTCTCGTGATGTGCACCTTAGCCAGAAGCAAGCAAGCTGCTACTTTCACCAACATCTGAAAACTCAAGAACAAGAGTCTCGGTGGAATAGAACTTGATACTTGCTGTCCCACTGGTATTCATATGTGTGTTGCGAGAGGCTGGGGAACTCACTGTTTTAGCCAGAACTTGTGGCCAGCGATCGCCATGCATGTCCCATGGTCTGTAGTGATAAACTGCTTCCATTATGAGGCACTGTGATATGCTGATCTTGGGATATGTGAAACTTGCTGCTGTGGGCTGGGAGTAGCATTTCAGGGGGCATTTTGAACTGCAGTGGGGGGGGGGAGGCCAGAATGTTGTGCTCCACAGATGGTAATCATTCTGTCGGCAAAAATGTTCTGGGGGATCTAGCTTGTGGATTGCATTTTGCAAACTATATGAATCAGTTCATTTAGCCCAGCGATTCCACAAGTATTTAAGTATCTGATTAGCTTTAAAAATAGAAGTAACCTTATCTCTGTGAGATTCACACATTTACAAATTGCTATGATACTCTGCTGATTTAAAGACTTAAATCAGACACAGTGGTCTCAGATGCCTTATGCAAGTTGAATGCTTCATTTGGGCAATGAGATTACAACTAATGCAATCCAAAAAATGGATCTGCGTATTCACAACAGTAAATCAATGCTTATGGACTGCTGTAGTGAATGACTGGTCCAAAGGGAGAAGAGAACTATGGCTTAGAATTATAACTGGTTTATATTCCACAAATTTATGTGCTTGTAATAAACTCTATGGTACTGTGAATGTGTATCGTATATTATAACATCTATTGATTCCTATTAAGGCTTTATAAGTTATGTATGAAATAGAGATAGCTCCTTTATCTTCATTAATATTATCAGCCATTTCAGCTCTTTGGACTTTACATACAGAATCACAGTGATTATAGTTTTGTTGTCAGCATTTAACATTACTCAATACATTTCTCCAGGCTCTGCACTTAGAAAAGTAACAAATTTGGATAGTTCTGTCTCCTTAAGTGTTAGTTTTCTGTGTATAGGGAAGTTCAAACATTCAATATCCCACCTACAGCCTAAAGTGGTACAATCTAGTTACAACTGAGCCTATATGATTATACTGTACAAGGAGAGACCTGCAAGAAACTTGCAGGGAGAGGGCCTTTGCCCACCTTTGCTTCCTTTCAGTTTGGTGTCGTGGTTAAGTGCGCGGACTCTAATCTTGGAGAACCGGGTTTGATTCCCCACTCCTCCACTTGCACCTGGCTGGATGACCTTGGGCAAGCCATAACTCTGGCACAGCTGTCCTTGAAAAAGAGCAGTTTCTGTCAAGAGCTCTCTCAGCCCCACCTACCTCACAGGGTGTCTGTTGTGGGGAGGGGAAGGGAAAGGAGTTTGTAAGCCGCTCTGAGACTCCTTTGGGTAGCGAAGGGCGAGGTATAAATCCAATCTCCTCCTCCTCCTCCTCCTCCTCTTCTTCCTCCTTCCCCCCCAGGGAGTCTACGAAATCAGGCATGCCCTCACTGCCTGACTGCTCACCTGCTAGGGTGGCCCTGGGAGGATGGCTCCCTGCCATGCCCTGGCAGGCCTTCCCTTTCTTCCCCCTCCTGTCCCCTCTGGCCAGCTAAGCCTACCCACCTAGCCCCCCCCCAGCAGTGCCTCCTGGTTGAAGTCGGACTGGTGCTCATTGTTGCTGCCATAGTGGAGCAGGCCCAGGCCAAGTAGCAGTGGCGGTGAGGGCCGCATCTCAGCCCGTGGTGGTGAAAGAGGCAGCAATGGGGAGAATTGAAGGAGGCACTGGGTGAGGGGACAGGATGCAGCATGGCTGAGATGCCTCCTTCCCTCCTTCCCCTTGCCAGGTGAGGCAAAGGCTGGTGGGTGTCAGCAGAGGGAGCGAAGCGAGCAGTGGCTCCTGTAGTGTCATGCTGGGCATGGGAGGGACCCAGTGGTGGTTTTCGGGTGTCCTGCTAGCTGTGGGGAGGTGGGCCACCAAGAGCTGGTAAGACTGTTGTCTGTGCATGTGCAGACATCACTTTTTACTTTGGGAGAAAATTTAAACCCCTCAATATATTTTTTTTAAGTTTTCAGATTTTTCTGCAAACCTGGAAAGTGCCCCAAATATGCTGAAAGATCCATTTACCCTCCATGTGCATCCTATCTGTGGAAAGAAGTACCCGCACATAGGGGGCATGTTGAGAATTAGATATATAGACATGTGGAGACCCACAAGAAACTTGTGAGATGGTTATCCTATTCCTCACACCTTTGCTTCCTCCCCTCTCCTCCTACCTCTCTCACACTCTTTATCCCTTCTGTTTCTCCCTTCTCCCACCTTTTGTACTCTCTCTCTCTCCTCCATGCATGTTACTTCCTCTCTCTTTCTGCCCCCTAATCATTCTCTTTGTTTTCTGCTTCCCCACCTTATCACTCTTTCTCTCTTTTTCTGCCCCCCACCCCATCACTCTCCCAGCCTCCTGCCTCACCCCACACAGCAGCAGCAGCGGTGGTGGTGGCAGTGCTTCTAGCCACCCACCTGCTTCCTCTCCCCCCACAGCAGCAGTGACAGCGGTCTGGGAATCACAACGGATCTCCCAGCTTTTTTATTGCAGTCGCACACTGTCTAGACATTTTCAGTGAGTTATCGACTATGCCATCAACAATGTATTTATAGTTAGGATTTTTGCCCCAATGTTCATCACTTTGCACTTGGCCACATTGAACCCCATTTGCCACGTTGATACCCACTCACACATCCTCGACAGATCCCTTTGTGCCTCACAATCCTCCCTGGTTTTCACCACCCTGAACAACTTCATGTCATCCACAAACTTAAATTCAAAAGCTTATATCCTGGAAGCTCTGGTTTAAGGGCAAAATTCTATGGTAAAACTGGCTTAAAACCATAGAGTTTTGCCCTCAAACCAGAGTATCCCCTCACAATTTCCCCAGTGTGATGACATCACTTCCAGGTGACATCATCAGGTCGGGGAAGTCACAAGGGGACATGGCTGTTTGGGGGTGGGGAACCCCCCGCCCCGACCTGGGGACTGGCAAGCCTACTTCCACCTTCCACCTGAACAGATGTATGTCTGGAGCATATAGAAATAACAGTTCTTCAGTGAATCTCCTCTTCAGGCTTCAGCATAAGCCTATGTTCTGCCTTTTGATTGGAAGGAGGCTCGCACAGAGCTGTGACTCATACAAAGACAAAATGGAAAGTTCCTCTTAGGGCAGATAACTACTAAATCTTTACAGTGTGAATGATTGAGTGATTCAACCACCATCAATGCAAAGACACAAATCTTAGAACAGGGATCCCCATCCTTTTTGAGCCTGCAGGCACCTTTGGAATGTTGACACCGTGTAATGGGCACAGCCACACAATGGCTGCTGTAGGAGACAGAGCAGACACAAAATGGCTGCTGCAGTCACACAGTGAAGATCCTTGTGGTGAGGAAGCAGCTGCTTCCAAAGCAATGTTTTTTTTTAAAAAAAGTCTGTACTGCCAATCAGATCTCCAATGGCCAGTCAGAAGCCTTGCTGGGCAAAAGCCCCACCTAGCCTCCCCCACTTTATAAAAATACAAGCTGGGAACCACTGTCCTAGATAGGGTTGCCAAGTCGCATTTACCTTTTAGTGGGGGGAGTCCTGTACCTCCCCGGGAGTCTTCTCTCATGTGTGTGAAGCGTGTGTGCCATGATTACATCACCTGGAAGTGACGTCATCATGTCAGGCACATTGGGGTGGGGCCACAATCATTCGAGGGAAAACCATAGAGTTTTCCCTCGAATGATAGAGCATCCCCCCACAACATGCCCAACACGATGACGTCACCTCCGGGTGATGTATTCACGCCGGGCACATCTCACACTTTGGGGGCGTGGTCCTCCCCGGTGGCCCGATGTGGGCCGGTGGGGAATGGGCCTATCGAGCGGGGGTTTCCCCACCCCCCGGGGGGACCTGGCAACCCTTGTCCTAGAGTAAGCATTGTGAACTCTTTGGGTTTTTTAATTATTATGTTCATAGTTTTGTCATAGCATACTGGTATCCCCAGATAAACAACTACTGCTGTAAAGAGTTGTGGTCTTAAAATGCACAAAGCTGGTTGCTGATCATCATTTTTTAGCCACAGAGAAATATAGCATCTGGGTTCCCCTCCTGAGATTTGCTCAGAGTTACAAAGCAATTCTCTTTTCTAGTATTTTATTGTTTTGCTTCTTTGGCTGGCCTTTACTTAATCACTGTTTATTTCCCTCATGAGTTCCAAAATTCTTCTCTTTCTCTTCCTTTGAGAGCTAGTTTTAGAAATTCTTGCTTTACTTTCTGTGAAGGGATTGATCTTTTCACATGTACTGATTATATAGCCTATGGCTATCTCATCTGGGAAGCAGACTAAAGAGACTCCTTCAGCTAAGCTGCATCATCAGCACCAATGCCAAGGCCTTTCATTCAGGATGCTGATAAGACTGGGAGGAGGCCTGCATATGCGGCAAAGGAAATGTGAGGTCAACAGCTTGAGGGAAAGGAATGTGCAACTATAAGCCTCAGGTGGAGATTGCTGAAAAGGGGAGGGGGAAGATAAATGTATGTTATGAAGTCATTCTCTTGCATTTACATACAGTCCTTCTATTTTTCAAGGTTCTTCTCCTGTGTGTGAATGATCCTAATTACATGACAAGTTTTCCCCCAGGTCTTTCCAAGGTCTGCACATATATTGTGAGTTCTGTGGGATAACTTAATTCTGGGGGTGTACAGACCTAATTGAGATTGGGACTGTGGTGTATGAAGACAGGAGGCTTCAATAAGAGAAGCCAATGTTGGATCAGGCCAATGGCCCATCCAGCCCAACACTCTGTGTCATACAGTGGCCAAAAACACCAGGTTACCATCAGGAGGTCGAGCAGTGGGGCTAGGACACTAGAAGCTCTCCCACTGTTGCCCCCCCAAGCAACAAGAATACAGTTCATCGCTTGCCCCAGACTGAGAGTTCCTATCTATACCTTGTGGCTAATAGCCACTGATGGATATCTGCTCCATACGTTTATCTAATTTCCTCTTGAAGCCGTCCATGCTTGTAGCCACCACCACCTCCTGTGGCAGTGAATTCTATGTGTTAATCACTCTTTGGGTGAAGAAATACTTCCTTTTATCTGTTCTAACCCGACCGCTCAGCAATTTCATGGAGTGCCCACGAGTTCTTGTATTGTGAGAAAGGGAAAAAAGTACCTCTTTCTCTACCTGCTCTATCCCATGCATAATCTTATAAACCTCGATCATGTTACCCCTCAGCCGTCATTTCTCCAAGCTAAAGAGCCCCAAGCGCTTTAACCTTTCTTTATAGGGAAAGTGTTCCAACCCTTTTTATCATTCTAGTTGCCCTTTTCTGCACTTTTCCCAAACCTATAATATCCTTTTTAAGGTGTGGTGACCAGAACTGTACACAATCTTGCCCCCTGTTGTTTCCCAAATCTAAAACAGCACTGGAGGTACTATTTGCCCCATTAAGGGCTCTATGGGCACAGCTGGGGTAGACCTAGGTTTCCCCAATAGGGCCCCTGTTGGTCATTTCAGGTTAGGAAATGGGGGAGGTTAAGCCCCCTCTTCTCATGCACTATGGTCCTGATCCAAATCAGGTCCATATGTACCTAGGATTAAGTTCCCAGCAAGGAATGGGCACAGCATGTTTGTATCACCCCGACCTGAATAGCTCAGGCTAGCTCAATCTAGTCAGATATCCAGAAGCTAAGAAGAGATGGCCGGGGCCAGTATTTGGATGGGGGAATACCAGGGCTGTGCCATGAAGGCTGGTTAATGGCAAACCATCTCTGAATGTCTCCTGCCTTGAAACCCCCTATGGGGTCACCATAAGTCAGCTGTGCCAGACCCGCCCCCCCGGATGCAGGCATCTCCCACTGCTAGGCCCCACTTTCTAAAAAAATGGAGGAACACCAGAAATTAAAGCAATGTGCCTACATGACCAAGAAATGATGTAGGCACATTGGGGTGACACTCTGTTTATTTGGGCAACAGCTCTATGGGAGAAGCTAACTCTACTATAGAATTTTGCCTGAAAACCAGAGTGTACCCCTCCAACATCCCTGATGTGCCTACATTATGAGTCACATGGGCATGTCTCAGAAATGCCAGGCGTTCCCCCTCTGCTCCCAGTAATTGCACCCCCCACCCTTGCCAGCTGCTCGGAGGGACCTGGCAACCCTACTTGGACAGCAAAAAAAAAGGGGGGGGGAGAAGATGAAGAAGCAAGGACTCAGGGAAAACATACTGTATAGCTAGGCCCAAAGAGTATATAGGAGTAAAAGAACTTACTTGATCCCTTCTATTCAAGAAGCATAGCTTCTATGTAGATGAAGAATCTAAGTTTGTAAGAACAGTCCTCCAAGTTCCCCCTGGTACTTCAAATGCCTTGATCAGAATAGAATCAGGCACGATCCCAGTGGAGGCAAGGCTTTGGATGCTGGACATTCAATACTGGCTGAAACTTTCTTTTCTTCCTAGAGGGTTGGCAAGTTTAATTTCTCAGGACACCTTTGTCCCGCCTTGGCTAAGGGTCATCGGGAAAAAACTTTCTCAACTTGGCCTCTCAAAACAATGTCTTAGCTCTCTCACATACGACAAAGCGAGAGAGTTAGTGAGACAGAGAATCCAGGACATAGCTAGACAGGAGGATCTTAATAGCTCTTAGAACAATTGTATAAGGTAGTGCCTATGCCCTGTCTTTTTTATCTAGAAAATCATGAGTTAAGGAGAACATTTACCCTCATGAGGTGGAATGCCCTCCCTTCAGCGGTTACAGAGGGGAGGTTTAATTAAAAAAAACCCCTTGCTGATCATATATGTTGGAATTGAAACCTTAATGCATGTTATATATGACTGCAAGGCACAGAGCCACTTTTGTGATATTCTCCCACTCTCTACAACTACTCTGTCCTCAACTAGTCAAAAGATGCAATTGCTGAAGAACCTACTAGAAAGTAGGTGCCCCAAGGTTACAGCTAAACTTGCCAAATTTGGCTGGTTAGCTATAAGGACTAGAAAGCTCCTAGTGAAAGACAAATAGATGTAATTTCTTACAGGACTTAACAGGTTTTACATGCATGCTTTATTTGATATTCATTTTATATATTTCATTTATGCTTGTGGTTTTATGAATTTAGTTTGAGTTAGTTTGCTGGCTTTTTGCTGTGAATAAATTTGTTGTTATATGTAGATGAAGTTTTCAGCAGCCAAAATAAAAAGGTTTCTTTTAACCAGCTAAATTTTTAAAATGATGTGTAAAGAAAATCTGGATTAAAAATAGCTGAAAACCACTAGAATTTTAAGCCCCCAATTTTTCCCATTCTTAATTCAAAGTTGACAAAATAGGCCTCATTTTTTTTTCTGCATTGCTGACCATAAGAAACAGAAGGATACACATCCACCAGTATGGGAAAGTGTTGTGGTTTTGCATGCAGAAAGTTACAGGTTCTATCCCTGATATTTCAGACTAAAGATTCTCATATGGCCATTGGGGGGAAATACTTTTTTCTGCCTGAGATGCTGAGGAGCTTCTGTCAATTAGTGAGGTAGACCAATGGTCTGACTATATCAAGTCATTCACCATGACATTTTCCGCATGAACGGGTCTCCCCACTCCTGCATTTGTATTCCTCCACCTCTTTCACTTAACCCCACAGTGGTATTTTCAGTCTGAGGTGCAAAAACAAAGTTTGTCTTCTCTTGTAGCACAGCATCAGACTTCCCTGTTTTGGGGAATTCCCTTGCTGAGCCACAAGAGGGCATAAACTGCATTTTGGCTTCTCGGACTGAAAATACCTCTGTGGAAACAAAAGAAAGCCACGGAGGAATACAAATGCAGGAGCGAGGAGACCTGTTTGTGCAAAAAACATTGATGTTGGGAATGGACCATAGATCAGTAGTAGTGTGTATGCCAAAGATCCTAGGTTAATTCTCCATGGCCCCGGTCACATGGGCTGGATATCGCGGGGGGGAGGCATGGCTAATTGCCCCGGCGCAGTTTGATCTGCGATTACGTGATCAGATGTGCCGGCGGCACACCACGGGTCCTTCCCTCGGCGCTGGCGGGAAAAAGAGGGACTGGAGGGGAAGGCCGTGCGCCAGCACGATCACACCACAGGAGTCTGGAGGCAGCCTGTGGCAAACGTTTACTAGTACCTTGGAGGTACTAGTTTTTAAACTCACATTGTCGGCGGTAAGCCACAGGTGCGCTCCACTTCCCAGATGTTGAGGTGGGATAGCACCCGAATAATCCGCCCACCATCCGTGCCTCTCCCGCGGCAACTTTGCCGTGTGACTGAGGCCCATCTAAACTTTAGAATTATTCTATTCTAAAATTTAGAATCATTCTAAAGGATATCTGATGTAGGCCCTGGTCACACAGGCCGGATAACACAGGGGGAGGCATGGCTGTTGGCCCCGGAGCAAAATAAAACGTGGTAGGCCTGGCGTGATCTGGTCCATGGGGTCGTGAAGAGTCGGACTCGACTTTGCGACTGAACAACAACAACAAAGCCCAATCACACGGTCCCCCGAGGCTTCACGCTTATGCTGTTAGCTGGCGATCACACGGCGATGCTGGAGTGTGGTAAAGAAGCTGCGCGGCTAGCACTTCACGTTTGTGTGCATGCACAGTTTTGTGGAGCAGCACTGCTTTCAGTTACGTGTTTGTGTGCATGCACTTATGAAAAACGTCCGGTTTGCGATGGGACATGGACGGGCGCCGGATGCCATGGGATACTAGGGCTCCTGCAATCAGACGCCCGCCCCTGCCCTGCGTTTTCTGGATACTAGTGCACTTTCCACAGTACTTTTTTACTGCACATCTTCGGCGGGACGCCACGGGTTGGCTGCGGGTGCGCTACACTTCCCAGATGTTGCTGTGTGATCGTGCACCGAAAATCCGCCTGACATTCATGTCTTTAGCGCAGCAACTTCTCCATCTGACTGGGGCCATAGGTTTTTTTAAAGATGTTTCTCTGAAATACTAGATAGCTGCTCCCAGTCAGAGGAGACAGTAACGAGGTAGATGGGCATGGGTAGATGTGTGAACTGAAGGGCAAGAGCCAAAAGGCTCTTGGCCCTTGGCTCTGTGTACATGGCTTACAACCTGTAGCCTTGAGTGGGCTAGCCCAATGGATACATCCAGGAGTTGAAAATTGTACTGGTTTTTTTGTTCATTTACCTAAATTTATTTATTATAGTTTATTTATCATTTTTCCATTACAAAAACAAAAAAAGAAAAAATATACATGGTTTATAAAAATCACTTTTTTGGAGTTTACATTAACCACTTTTTTCAATCAATTTGTTAATTTCTTTGCCATCTATTTTGAAACACATTTTCATCTTTCCCTGACAGTATCATATTTACTTTGTCCATTTCTTTTATTTCCAAGATTTTTATAATTAACTCTTCTCTATTTGGTATTTTATCAGTTTTCCAACACTTCGCAACGAGGATTCTAGACATAGGCCCCGGTCACACGGGCAGGAAACTGCAGAGAAGAAGCGTGGCTGTTTGCCCTGGGGCAAACTACTGCGCAGTTACGTGATCAGACCTCCTGTGGAGGT
>NW_015160937.1:73484-79096 GCF_001447785.1 Gekko japonicus
CAGGCGCATCCACAGAGGCTTGGACAAAAAAACCAAACACCTTATTTGCAAGGGGACATGGGCGGGCGCCGGATGCCACCGGAAACGCGATCAGACGCCCGCCCTTGCCCCGCAGTTTCCGGAAACTAGTACCTCCAAGGTACTAGTTTTTTGCCACGCAGTTTCGGCTGGAAGCCCCGGTTGAGCCACGGGAGTGCTACGCTTCCCAGATGTGCTGGTGAGATCGCGCCCAGAAACTCCGGCTGTTTTCCATCTCACTTGTGTGGCTTCTGTTACGTGTGACCGCAGCCATAGTAAGGATATATCGTATAATACATAGATCATCACAATTAATCCCATCTGGTAATATATTAAGCAAATAGACTTCGGGTAATAACTGTAATTCTATATCAGTAATCTCTATTATTGTTTTATACTTTTCCAAAATTTACAAATCTTCTCACATGTCCACCATATATGATAATATGTTCCAATGTTATTTTTACATCTCCAGCAATTTCCTGAAACATTCTTATAACATTTAGATACTTTATCAAGCGTCCCGTGCCACCTGTAGAACATTTGAAATATATTTTTATATGATGTAGCTCTTAATAATTTAACAGATTTCCACATTTTTTACCAGTCATCTAAATTTATATTATATCCTAGGTCTTTCATCCAAGTTACCATACATGGTTTTATTATTTCATCTTGCATCTCATCCCTCAACATAAAATTATATAACTTTTCAATCGTTTTATCTGAGGATGATAGCCATATTTTATCTAATTCTGATTTTGTTTTGGCAAAGTTCCTTACTTTATCTTTGACAAATCTTGATTCTAGTTGTAACTTTTCCCAATTTGTGAGATTAATATTCATTGATTGTAATGTTTCGAAGGATTTCAGTTCATTGTTTTTGGTTAGCAATGTTTCATAATTAGCTTTTTTATTATCTGTTAACAAAGTTGGCATTATAAAAGCCTCTAACGGGGAGACCCACATAGGTATTTTATCGTAAAACCTTTCTTTGATTTTTCTCCATACTTTCATTAGTGCCCCTCTGATTACATGGTTATGGAAGTTTTGTTGTATTTTATCTTTGTCATACCATACATAGGCGTGCCAGCCCATGTGTAGGTCATGACTTTCCAGCTGTAATGTTCTTTTGTCCTCTAACAATATCCACTCTCTAATCCATCCCATCGCTGCAGCTTTATAATACAGGTACCAGTCTGGTAGTCCAAGTCCTCCTCTTTCTTTCTTGTCACGAAGTTATTTCATTTTAATACGTGCGCTCTTAGATTGCCATATAAATTGTCTTACTATTTGGTCTAATTCCTCGCTGATTTTATTGTTTTTTAATATAGGTATGCATTGCGCTAGAAATAAAAATCGTGGAAGAATATTCATTTTTATAGTGGCAATTCTGTCCATAAATGATATATGAAGATCATGCCATTTATGTAGATCTTTCTTAATTTCTTCTACTAATATCTTATAGTTATTTTCATATAGATGAGCATTCTTATTTGAAATTGTAATACCTAAATATTTAACTTTACTTATCACCTCAATGCTTGTAATCAATTGAATTTCATTTATTTCTTCCTTAGTGCAGTTTTTGGTCAAGATCTGAGTTTTCCTAAGGTTTATTTTAAGTCCTGCTAGAGTACCATATTTTTGTATCACATTTAGCAAATACGATTTAGATGTTGCTGGATCCTCCAGAATAAATATAAGATCATTGGCAAAAGCTTGAAGTTTGAATTGTTCACCTTTGAGTCCTGTTATATTTATATTATCTCTCACCATGTTGTTTAGAGTCCCTATTCCAAAAATAAATAGTAATGGCGAGAGCAGACATCCCTGTCTTGTTCCCTTCTGGATAGGAATGTTTTGCGTTAGTTCTCTGTTTACAATTATTTTTGCCCATTTTTCTGTATATATAGCTGTTATCATCTTCATAAGATTTTCACCACATTCCCATACTTCCATTTTGTATTTTTAAAAGTCCCAATTAACGTTATCAAAGGCTTTCTCCACATCAAGGAAAACCAAGGCTAGTTGTTTTCCAGGGTGTAGCTCATAATATTCTAAAACATTTACAATAGTTCTTACATTATTCTTTATTTGTCTTTTTGGGAGAAAGCCTGATTGGTCTCGGTGTATAACTTGAATCAATACCTTCTTAAATCTAGCAGCTAGGATTGTCGCAAAAATCTTGTAATCTACATTTAGAAGTTAAATGGGTCTATAGTTTTTAATCTCATTTTCCTCCGTATTAGGTTTATGAATTAATTTTATTAACGCCTCATTCCATGAATTTGGTATTTTCCCTGTATTCATAATTTTATCCATCAAATCTTTAAATATAGGCATTAATTCATCTTCCAGTTTCTGGTAAACTTCCGCTGGTATACCATCTGGGCCCAGTGATTTCTTTTTCTTTTAAAGGCTTCCACTATCTCACAAATTGTGATATTTTCATTCAAAATTTTTCTCTGTTCTTCAGTAAAAAATTTCCTGTCATGTTTCAAAAAGAATTCTTTAAGATCTTGCTAGTTTTGTGGTATTTGTTTATGAAGTTCTCTATAAAATTTTCTACAGTGTTTTTTAGATCTTGATTTTTATATTTTGTCTCTTGTTTATCATTTTTAATGCTGAAATCGTTCTTTTCTCTTTTTCTCTCCTAAGTTTATAAGCCAACCAACGTGTGGGTTTATTCACATTTTCAAAATAGTAGGCTTTCATATATTCTATTTTGTTAGCTATTTCTTGTGTTAGTATCATATTTATTTGATGCTGAATCAGTTTTATCTTGATTATTGTCTCATTTATATCTCCCTTGTTTTTCGAGAGAGTTTCTTCTTTTTTAAGATCTTCTGTCAACTTTTTAAAATTCTCCCTTTTTTGTTTTTTCCTCCATATATCTTGAGTAATAAATAGTCCTCTCGTATATGCTTTCAGTGTGTCCCATATAATACTTGGTGGCATATTCTGTTTTGTTTATTTTTAGAAATTCTTTCACATCTAATTTAATTTTTTCAACATTTTTTTTATCTATTAGTAAACCAGTATTCAATCTCCATCTTGTGGTTCTGCATGATTCTTGTAATGATATCCATATAGGGTTGTGGTCAGCAAAGTTTTTTGGCAATATTTCCACTTCTAGTACTTATTTCGCCATGCCTACGTTTATCCAAACCATGTCAATTCTAGACCACGATTTATGTCTAGCAGAGAAATAAGTATAATCTCTTTTTTGTGGGTTCCTTGTTCTCCAAATATCTGTCATGTTGAATTCTTCTGCCAGTGTTAAGAAGCTGTTAGGTAACCTAGCACCTGCTTTCCGTGTGTCCCCCCCCAAAATCTTCCTTAGGATCTAATACCATGTTAAAGTCTCCTATAACACATATATCTTCAGGGTTTTCCTTTGTTAATGTATTTTTTAGTTCTTTGAAAAACTTTTCTTGGTTCTGATTTGGGGCATATAGATTTACAATCACTGTTTCTTTTCCATTTCTTTTAATTTTCACCACTATAATTCTGCCATCAGCTGATTTGTAATTAAGCACTGGGTGTAGCTTCTCATTCACATATGTCACCACTCCCTTTTTTTTACTTTATCCGATGCGATAAATGGAATACCTGGTTTTTTATATTCTAAATGTTTCACATGTTCTTCCTTTATATGAGTTTCTTGAAAGCATATAATATCTGAAAGCATTTTTACAGCTTGATGGAAAAGTCTTTGTCTTTTTTGTGGGCTATTCATTTCATTAACATTTAAAGACAATAAGTTTAGTTTTTTAGTTGCCATTCTTTTTGTCCTTTTTTGAAGTTACTATGTTTTTAAGCTGTAACCTTGTGTGAATTTGAGATTCAGTTCTAAATCTTAATTGCTGTTTTTCTCTCTGTGTGTTTTATCCTTTTTGTGTGAACTTTTAGTATCTGTTTGTGGTATCAGCCTTTCTTGGATTTTGTCCTCTTCCTCCTCCTCCTCCAAATCTTCTTCTTCTTCCTCCTCTTCTTTTCCTTCTTCTTTTTCTTTGTCTCCTCCCTTTCTGCCATCCTAAGTCTTCACCTTCTTTGTCTAAAAAGTTTTCCAATTTGAAAATAGAATCTATCTTATAACTTTTCATTTTATATGTGAACAACAGACCTTCTGGAATTAGCAATCTATATTTCATTTCCCCCCCAGTAGTTTTGTCAATATGTAGTTTTGGCGCTTAACTGTTATGCGCCATGGTACATCTTTTAATATCCTGATTTCTGCTCCCGCTATTTTTAGTTTATTTGTATTTGCCGCATGTAGTATTTGATCTCTTCTTGTTTTCTTATAGAATTTTACATGGACTTCTCTGGGAATTGTATGCCTTTTGGCATAAGCCAAGTTTTTTCTATAAATGGTTTCTATATCTTCTGACAGTTCTTTTTCATTTCCAATGCTGAGTTGTTCTACAATATTGTTTACCAACTCTTCAGGTTTTTATCTAATTGTTCTGTTATATTTTGAAACCTAAGAATGAATCCTGATTTTTCAATTTCTAACATAATTAAGGATTCTTCAATTTTATCTGTTTTTAGTTTTATATCCTGCATTTCTTGGCCTCAACTTTTTTCCCCAAATCACTTGTAGTTTTTAATACTTTTGCTATTTTTGCTTTAATTTCTTCAGTATCTGTTTTTAATTGCATTGAAATCTCCTCAATTTTAGTTTGTATTGGCTCCAGTTCTTTTTTAATTAGATCAGCCATCTATTGTGTTGCTTGGCATAGACAATTTTGCATCATTGTTTGTAGGTCTGCCATTGTTACTTGTGGGATATTTGCTTTTAATTGAGATAGTCCCCCACTTTGACTAGGGGAGGTAAACAATTTTTTTTGTGCCTGATGCCATTTTTTTGGGGGTAGTGTGTTTATTTAATTGGATATTATTCTTTAAATACTTATAACTCACTATTAATAATTAATTTTTCTCAGATAGGTCAGTATTTTTCTTTCTCAAGTCTCCAAAATTATTTATTACTTAATATTTTCTCTATTATGTGTTTTTACTTTATTTATCAATCGTATTTTTAACATTCAGTCCATTAGGAGATGTTTCCTATTATCTTTGTTTAAATTAGTTCTGCTCGCCCGCGGCACCAAATGGACCCTATGCGGCTTCAGATGGCTCTGCGGGATCCGAGGCCCTCTGGCGGTTCATTGGATGAGTTGGTGGAGGACTGGCATGTCCGGCTCTCCTCAGCCATTGATGAGATCGCTCCCAGGTGCCCTCTCCACACCCGTGTTAGGCGAGCGCCTTGGTATACCCAGGATTTGCGTGAGCTAAAGCGGGAGCTGAGACGGTTAGAGAGATGGTGGCGTCGAACTCGTGATGAAGCATCTAGAGCATCTTATAGGACGTTTATGAAGGCCTATGAGATGGCAGTCAAGGCCACAAGGAGAGAGTTCTATGCGGCCACGATTGCATCTGCTAGCTCATGCCCGGCACAATTATTTAGTACAATTCGGTCTTTGACAACTCTGCCTCGTGGCAGTCAAAACGGTAGGGAACTGGAGATAGGCTGTGAGGCATTTGCGAGCTATTTTGCAGATAAAGTCTCGATGGTCCGTCGCGACCTC
>NW_015160937.1:79888-80007 GCF_001447785.1 Gekko japonicus
AGTGATCCATGCGACAGTCACCTCGAGGCTTGACTACTGCAACACTCTCTACATGGGGCTGCCTTTGTCACAAATTTGGAAGCTGCAGCTAGTGTAGAATGCTGCGGCCAGGCTGTTGA
>NW_015160937.1:80488-86644 GCF_001447785.1 Gekko japonicus
CTAGGTGAGGTTAAGATCTTCCCTCTTGCTGAAGTTTGCTGTATATTGCTATATCTGATTGTAATTAATGGTTTTAAACTATATGTGATTGTTTTAATTATATGTTTTGTTTTAAACTATATGATATTGTTTTACTTGGCACTTGGTGCCCCTGTTAGCTGCCCTGAGCTTTCGGGAAAGAGCGAATGGTTTTAAACTATATGTGATTGTTTTAATTATATGTTTTGTTTTAAACTATATGATATTGTTTTACTTGGCACTTGGTGCCCCTGTTAGCTGCCCTGAGCTTTCGGGAAAGAGCGGGATATAAATATGAAAATAAATAAATAAATAGATAGATAAATAAATAAATATAAATTTCTCTCTCTTCTCTTTTCTCTATATTACTCTACTGCAAAATTCCCGTCTTCTCAGTTTCCATGCGTGCGTCGGTTTTGCTCTTTGTTTTGTCAATTTATGTCTCCTTTAAGGGCCCCTGCCTCTCTAAATCGTCGTGTTCGAGATGTGCATCACTTGTCCGCTTGCTTGGCCCCTCCTTCACCTCTCTGCGTGCCTTGTCACCATCCCGGTCATGCTGCTTCACCTCGTCAGCTCAACTCCACCCGGATCTGCTTCAGCTGGCCCGGAATCTTTCTCAAAGAGACAGAGGAAAACAGATTTAGTATTTATTTTCTTTTATTCTCCTTCTTACCAATGTCTTTATTGTGTGTCTTGTCTAAATTATACTTGTTTATGTTTGTCTTGCCTTTTACTAGCCACTCTCGCAAAAAAAGACCTATGTTAGCTCAAATGATGCTCTTCCTTTTTCTAATCGCTTCTCACCCCCGCTTTCCCCCTTTTCAGTTTAGAATTCTTTATCCGTTGCTTCCCATTATTCAAAGAGAAAAATTAATTTATAGACACTTAGCTCTGTATTTGTTGTTTGTAGCTTATCCTTTCTATTGTTGGTGTAGGTATGTTATGCTTGGTTCGGTCCGTTGGGCTCCTCTTGTGCATGACAAGGGAAAAAACAATCCTTCGCTGGCTTACTCCACTTTCCTGTTCTGAGACAAACAAGAAACAGACACCAGAAAGAGTTGCCACTCCTTCTGGTCAGGTTGAAGTCTCTGGCAAATAGTCTCCCAAAGCGAGAATATTTTGGCTGAAAAAATTGCCAAAAAAAGGTGAGTTTTGGGTAGAAATGCGTAGAGCTTTTCCACGCGCATCTATCCTTGATGAGCTCCGGCCACCATTTTCCTACCTAAATTATATTTTGTGTTTCTGGTAAACCAGTTTCTATCCATAATATGAAGATAAGTAGGATAGAAATGCTTGAAACAAGCAAGTGGACCAATGGTTGGACAATGTAAGGCTTTCTTTTTATTACTCACAGTTCACAAGCCAATGAAATCAAAGCAGTTAGGTTAATTTGACCATATTGGAATTAAAAGTCCTAGAACTTTAACTGCTTGATGTTGTACGCTAAACACCCTGTCTGGGAAATGTTCAGAAAAACCAGGATGTTTTGTTCATAGGAAGTAAATGTGCTCCATTTTAGCAGCAAAATGATATTTTAGCTGGATTAATACCCTACTTATGTGATAGAAAGGAACTAAACATTGTGTAATTGAGACAGTGTTGTCTTTTATATAGGATGCAGCACGCGAAGTGGGCATTTCAACAGCCTGAATGAGTCCTACTTTTCTTTTTCATAAGTTTAATAACCATGTCCAATGAGGTTGCACTCTGGGCTCACCTTGGTATCATGCATAAACCATTATAAACTGACATGACAGAGGTGAACACATATTACGTATTTAGGGAGACAGGGTGACAAGTGTGGAGAATCAGTGTAGACAGCTGTCTGTCACAGGGTGATTCTGCATTGGCTTTTCCCTTCATTGTTCTACCAGAGGCGCAGCTCAAAACCACATTCAAATACCCCAGGGCAATGCTGTACTGACTGCAAAGTCACCCTTGAACAGCCATAGATCTATGCAGAAGATACCATAACATTCAGTGATCAAAGATAGTGAAAGTGGCAGGCAATACAGAGGGGAATTTCTGTTCCAATGTGGGTTTGGTAAAACAACGGAGGGAAAAGCCGATGGAGAATTGCCCACAGTCTGAAATGTCCTGCCCGTGATGCAGAGAATGACCTTGTCTCACTCATTTGGGAGATGAGACCCGTAGCTTAAAATGCTGCAGAGGATATAAGTTCTAACTGTTGGGGCATTGTGCCCAGATTATAGGAAGGAACTGTTTTCTCGTTCTGTTTATTACTGCTCCAGATAGTTTCCATAAAGGTGTTTTTTTCTTCATAAGAGGCTACACAATGATATAAAAATAGAGACAATCCTATGGTGAACAGACTAAACTAGACACCAGTTTCTGTTAGTGGAATGGCATGTGGACTTTTATGTCTTGCATAGTCTATTCTTCAACCAGTAAAAATTAGAAAAGCTGTGTAACAACTGACAAAGTCCTTAGGTTTGATCCCACTCTTTTAAACTCCATCTGATTCTGATTAGACCAAAATTGGCTTTATATTTCATTTTAACATTATCTTGCCTAAATTGTTTGCTTTGTTTAATTTTAATGCTTTAATGTTACTACATTATTTAACAAAATGTGACGTCTCCTGAGTCCACTTGTGGAGGAGGGTGGGATATCTATGAGACCATCTACTGCGGTATGTACCTGGGAGAGCATTGTGCCACCAGCAGAAACAATCTGCTGGTGGTCCCTGGCCCCAAAGTCATCTGGCTGTCCTCAACTAGGGGCAGGTCCTTTTTGGCCCAGTCCCCAACCTGGTGGAACTCTGCCGAATACCACCAGAGCCCTGTGGGACCTCGTGCAATTCCACAGAGACCGATTTCCCACAGCCACTGCTCTGTGCTCGCTCCTCTCTTTGCCCCAATGGTACGTGTCAATTTCCCACTCGAAGCTGCGTGGCTGCATTTTGACCCGTGGCTTCATACGATTTCCCCCGCGGTTTCGTGATCCTGTTTTTTGAGGATTACGAAACCACGGGCAAAATTGGGCAAAGCTGTGGGTGAGAATGCGGCCGTGCAGCTACGAGTGGGAAATTGACATGTACCATCAGGGCAAAGAGAGGCGCGAGTGCAGAGCAGCGGCTGTGGGAAATCGGTCCAAGCCTGTAAGGCAGAGATGTTCCGCCAGGCCTTTGGTTGAGGGCAGCGATGGTTTTAAAGCTGGCTGGCACTCCTTCTTACTCTCCAAACTTACCAGTTCCTCTTCCTCCCTACCAGCAAGAAGGCCAGCAGTCCAGAACGGGAAACAATGATAAACTTGCCATCTGACTTTCAGATTTGTTGTATTAATTTAGTGTTTACATCCTGTTGTTATTACTTTGATATATTTGTATGTGTTGTACATCGCCTAGAGCCCTGCAATAGCAGGGATTGGACAATTCATTAACCCTATTATTATTAGTAGTAGTAGTAGAAATAATAATAGTGATATTAATAGCATTAGCAATAATAATAATAATAATAATTTTAAAAAACCCAAAGCTGCTTGGGGGGCTCCTGGGAATGCCTTATAACTTAAATATCCCTGTATATGCCCCAGAGAGCACTACGCTCTAATGATCAACTTCTCCTCGTGGTCCCTGGCCCAAGGGACATCTGTCTTGCCTCCACCAGGGCCGGGGCTTTCTCTGCCCTGGCCCCTACCTGTTGGCACATGCTCCCTATCGAAATCAGGACCCTGTGGGGTCTCCTTCAATTCTGCAGGGCCTGTAAGATGGAACTGTTCCTCCAGGCCTTTGGCTGAGGCAGCGGATGCCCATATTTCACCGCCCTGATGTGGCTGTCACTCACCCACTGACAACTGACCATCATTTCAGCTGTACCAATGGGCCAGAATATTGTGTTTTTAAACTTTAATTGTATTTTTCATAATGTGATGTTACCTGCCCTGAGCCCATTTGCAGGATGGGCAGGATACAAACAAACAAACAAACATTCCACAAACTGCTTAATTGGACTGATGTTGCTTGTATACAAAAGCATGTCAGTTGCAAAAACTGGAAAAGGAGGTAAGTGAAGAATTTTGTGTATTAGCTCTATTAAAACCTTCAAATCCTCTCCCATGAACTCTCATGTCAAAAGAATATGCTTGTTCACCTTAATGTGGAAGACAGATATATTAACTATTCCTATAACACAAAAGCTTATACCCTGAATTAAACTTTGTTGGTCTTAGAGGTGCCACTGGACTTCAACTTTGTTCTATTGCTTCAGACCAACATAGCTACCCACCAGAATCTACAGAGTTCACTGTAAGGCTGATTTTGCACATGTTACTTACCCCTGTTTACCGGCAGGGCAGTTTGCCCCAAACCGTTTAAACCGATTTCGCATTAGACTTCTTGGCACATGGCTGTTTTCAATCTGCTCCCGGCGTTTGATTTCCTTGGCGAGCTTTCCTGTGGCTTCCTGCATCCTCCCTCCTCCCACTCCCCTGTCTTTGCCCTCCTAATCCCTCCCCTTCCCCCTCCCACTTTTTCTCCACGCGGCAACAGGAAACTTCTGGCAAATCAAGGATCAAGCTCATCCAGAGCAAAACAGGGGAAGCTGCGGGTCAAAAGGCAGCCACGGGACAAATGGTGTGAAATTGACCAGAAGAAGTGGAGGGAAAGAAGGCTAGTGTGAAATCACTCTTAAGTGTCTTCTCCCTGGGGAATCCAGAGCATGTCTTTTGTGCTCCTCTCCTCCCCACATTCTGGAGTAAACATTGCATATTATCTTTGGGTTTTTCTTTCTCTCTCTAGGGTGTGTGTGTGTTTTTGTGTGAGTCTGTATGTGTGTATGAAGTGTTTATGTATTGATAGTCCTTGTTACGAAATATCCATTGTGTACTCAACTGCATCATTATTGCTTTCAGAAGATGCTCGGGTTGCATCTGGCTTTCCCATAGCAAGACACTAATGAAATCACTGATTAGATAAGAATCAGCCACACTTCATTTTCCCAACAAATGGAAAATGAAGCTGTGCTAATGTCCTTGTTTGGGTAATACTTATTTATTCTTCAATAATGTGGTTGTGCAGCAAACAGTTATTATATGCAGAACACACACTTGCTAAAAACTAACATCCGCTTAAATTGACTGTTAGTGGAAACCTGCTGCCTCTTAAGGCTGTGCACATAATAACTTGACAAATATATGCAGGCATGCTGTGGGTTTAAGACTGTTCGCACTGTGCCAGGGCAGTATAATCCACTTATAAGAGTCTAATCAGAAAAATCCCTCTATGCCTGTTGTACCTTCTGCTCTTCGGCTGTTAATCTTGTCAGATTTGAATTTCTGTGGTGCAGAAAGTAAATGATACATACTTCTAATTTGGGGCTGAGCAGGTTTAGATTCTGTTTAGGTTTAGGATATGAAGCTTACTGGCTGGTAATGGGACAGTAAATCTCTCTTTGCAGCTTCTTGTGTATGCAGTGATCATTATGATTGCATAATCCAGACAGCAGTAAACCCTTGATCCCATGGATGTTTGAGTTCCCTTCCCATGCTGAAAATTCTGTGACCTACTTTGATACATAAAGCTCACTAGAGTCAGTCAAATAAATAAATAAATTTATATATAAAGCCGTAGTGGGGCCCAACGTTCAAATTCACACCAACAGTGTTTGGAGGCTTGAACTGTTAGTCAGAAGACGCTGGCTGGGTTGCCTGGCTGCTTTGTGTAGTCCCGCCCACGTCAGCCCCGGCCAGAATGTTCAGGTCAGTCTGCTCTGGGCCTCTGACAGGAGAGGACCATCTGCAGACTGAGTGCAGGGACGGGGCTTCTATGGCTGGGCTGCTTCAGCCCACTCTTCTCTGATTGGGCCAGCGTTTCAAGGTCATTTGCATATGGAAGCTGATTGGACTTCACTCCATTCCACACCTCAAACTCCCCCCCCTCGCAAGACAGTTGGAATTGTCAGTTGCATATGGGACCTGATGTATTCTGAGGTAAACTACGTCCTTACTCACAACACATCACTTCCCCTTCAACAGAAACAAACCCAATAACACAATCATGCCACACCACAAAACAGACCGATCACACCACAAGCAGAATACCACAACGCAAAAAATGATAGGAAACGGTGCCAGCAGTCAACCCATTTCTGCCACAGATATGTACCTGAGAGCGCTTCA